>NC_056740.1:333436127-333638627 GCF_019279795.1 Protopterus annectens | reverse complement strand
ATATTTAGACAAATATGAAAATCATATCTGTATAAATTAATATCATAAAACAATAGTTAATTTCTATTTACCTGTACTAGACAGGGGTCAAATATTAATGCATTTGAGTTTGCTATTGTGTAAGATTTAAGATGAAATATTTTAAAACCTTGTATATAGCATGGTTTTGGAATCATTGATGCAAATATGAACAAGCAATATTTGACACCTAGAGGCGTCAGCAGGACTTAACTGCAGATGCACCTGGAGGCATCACTCAGATGTAATGAGTTAAACTGTTTTGTCATGATCTACAACTGCATCATGGTATCTAGTGAGTTAAATGCTGCAATGCATTTCACAAAAGTTTATCCTTGTTTATTTGAGCCATTTTTTAATAAAAAGCTTTGTAAACTTTTTATTAAAACTATGACCTAAATAACATTTGCCATTTCTCTGAGTGATGTCATGTAAGGTGGCAGTCAATAGACTTTAATGGCCACCTTTCTGTGCATGCGCAACTTGCATCCAATAAAGTTTATGGGTGCCTCTCAACTTTTACCCTCAGCTGATGTCAGTGAGAATAAAGATCAGTGTTAAACCTCAGTGCCATCAGCATGGAGAAATCAAATTTTGCGCTATTTTTATTTTTAAACAAGAAGCAATGCACTGATATACCAGTGATGAAGAAAAGCGCTTTGTGCACCACAAATGGTAAACAAGCAAGTCACAAAACTGTGACAAAACACTTTAAGTAGGCAGTGCTCTAATGCAATTCAGAAACTGGGCTATGCTCCTCAATAGATTCTTTGACTGCATGGTTGATTGCATGCCTAGTAACTACCCATACATTTATGCCAGTTTACTGAAAGTATGAACTTTCTCTGTTTTTCATTCCCTGCTGTTTAAATACTGAGCAATAATAATCTCATACATTACAGGACAACATGGAACAAGAAACAAGTCTGGAATATGAGTTGTAAATACTTCAGTGGTTTTAAAATTTTAAAGTATCAATATAAACAGCAAAGATAAAAAATGAAAACGCAGTATATTTACATGTTGTCAATACTGAAGTATTCTGTACTTTCCCTGGTATATATTACAACTGTACATGAAAACAGTTAGCACTCATTTAAATCAGTTACTGCTAAAAGAGATAGCAAGTCATGCACCAGAGGTTGAATGCTAGTGTGTGTGTGTGTGTGTGTGTGTGTGTGTGTGTTTGTGTGTGTGTGTGTGTGTGTGTGTGTGTGTGTGTGTGTGTGTGTGTGTGTTTGTGTAGTTCCATGCACATGTATGTGTCTTTCCCTTTATATAACCAACTTGACAATATATATTCTTCTAATGTATATCAATGTAGTGACAATATGTGCATGAGCTTATATAATATTAACCTTCCGTCCCTGATGCTCTTTCAAACTGATAAATGGTCAAAATGGTGTAGTTAGCTAAGAGTGACACCACTTCTGGCTCTATTTGAAATTCACAAGTAAAGCTAATAAAACAATGTCAGTATGAAGACATGGAAAATAATGTATCCTTTAATATTCAGTGTCTGAAATTGTTGCGTTGGTATAATGAGACTTTCCTGTCAGCAGACATTATCTACTATATATTACACAGTGATGTTGGACTGCTTATCAGGACAGTTATGCTAACTGTGCTTTGACAAACTGTGCCAAGTAAAAGCTTGATTTTTTTAATTCATATTTCAGCATATCCGCAATCTAGAACTAATGGAATAATGGTATGGGAACTAGCCTACAACCCCCACACTGCAAGCTATACTTACAATTTAGAAAAAGTATTTTTTGAAACCTGATCCAGTAATATTTCTGCAGCAAAGGCACAGTCTAACAATATGAAATGCTGAAACCAGAAGCTACAGAATCAAATGATTAATCGGGATTTAAAGTTTCAGAATTGTTTGCAGGAACCCCTCTGCCTCCCTCTGTTATGTGGAGGTTCTCTAAATGTATTAACTGTGAAATCATTGCAAGGAATAAAGAGTTTTGTACAGACGCAGATTTTCTTTTTATTCTGAAGTTGTACTGTCTCGGCATTAGTATATTTAGAGATCAGGTATATGAGAGTAAACCCCTCAAATTGATGGGGGCTGCAGATGTTTATAGCCCATAAAAGGGCATTTGCTTTTTATGTCTTAAGGTTGTGTGTTTTGATTATCTGAACATGCTACTTTGAGGTTTTAATAGCAGAAGTATGTGATGGTTAATATTCACTGGATTGGGTTTTTGACAATAAAAAACAAAACAGAAAATCATTAGGATTGTGACTGGAGGCACCCCTGGATTCTTTACACTCGTACAATAAATTTATTTTATTTTACTTTACATTTGTTTACCAGGAATGTACGGCTAGGCCACTGGCCTGTTTTCAGTGGAGGCCCAGGGATAAAAGCTCCAAGCAGATATTTACATACAATTGCATAAGTTTAACAATGGAGATGTGATTAGTAATAAAACAAATATTGTAGGAAACAGGTATGTAGGAGAGTCATCATATGAAAAAGGACAATAGTTTAAATCAAGGAAAAAATATAACATGCTGTTAAAAACTTAGTGAGCTTAGGGGTGCCTTTTACACAATTTGAGTATTAGTTTTACCATATGAGTAATCTGGCCTGTATACTAGCTTATGATAAAGTAAAGTTATTAAGGATGAAAGTGAGAGAAGGAGGGGCTAGAAGGTGCTAGTTGAGATACTAGGTGATCAGTATAAGAGATACTAGGAGGTTAGTATGAGTGAGAGAAGGAGGGGATAGAAGGTGCTAGTTGAGATACTAGGTGATTAGTATTAGAGATACTAGGAGGTTAGTATGAGTGAGAGAAGGAGGGGCTAGAAGGTGCTAGTTGAGATACTAGGTGATTAGTATTAGAGATACTAGGAGGTTGGTATGAGTGAGAGAAGGAGGGGATAGGAGCTGTTAGTTGAGATATTAGGTGGTTTGTTTGAGAGAGATTTTGGGTTTAGATAGATAATAACAAATAAATACAAAAATACAGTCTTGGTTTGATAAAGATGAAAGGGGATGGTACAGGAACAACAACATGATATCGGCCTGGTTGGTACAGGTACATAGCCACTTGTTTGTATGGTGATCTTTTAGTAGTTGTTTGAATGTGGGGGGACAGGTGGTATTTAGGATTTCTTTTGGTAATGAGTTCCAAAATATAGGTATTCTATTATAGAAAAGGGAGTCTCAGTTATAATGTTCTGGATTTGGAATTTCAGGGGGAGTTATATAATTTGTTCCATACCATTTTATTAGTGGTAAATCTGTATGTAGGTTAGGCGTCTTTAAGAGAGTGGTTAAGCATTATGTGAGTTGTGATTGGTCTAACAGTAATTAATTGTGACTATTTAAATGCTTTTAAAAGCCAAAAATGGTTTCTGAAGAAGTTTGCTTATTCCAGCAAACGAAAAGCGCTTCAATAGTTTTTTACCAGCCTTGGTTGGTTTCGTGCTATTGACTCGTTACAGTGTCTACATTTATCTGTTTGGTGTTTTCAGCATTCTCAGTTTGTGGTACTAGTCTGTCACAAATCACTCCTGACACTCTTCTCCACCCACTCCATCCTGCCTGTACTCTCTTCTTCACCTCTCTTCCACACTCACCATTACTCTGAACTATTGATCCCAAGTATTTAAACTCATCCACCTTCGCCACCTCTACTCCTTGCATCCTCACCATTCCTCTATCCTCCCTCTCATTCACACACATATAGTCTGTCTTAGTCCTGCTGACCTTCATTCCTCTTCTCTCTAGAGCATATCTCCATCTCTCCAGAGTCTCCTCCACCTGTGCCCTATTCTCACTACAGATCACAATGTCATCTGCAAACATCATAGTCTATGGGGACTCCTGTCTGATCTCATCTGTCAACCTGTCCATCGCCATTGCAAATAAGAAAGGGCTCAGAGCTGATCCTTGATATAATCCCACCTCCACCTTAAATGCATTTGTCACTCCCACTGCAGACCTCACTGCTGTCACACTACCCTTGTACATATCCTGTACCACTCTTACATACTTCTCTGATACTCCCGACTTCCTCATACAATACCACAACTCCTCTCTAGGCACCCTGTCATATGCTTTCTCTAAGTCTACAAAAACACAATGCAGCTTCTTCTGACCTTCTCTGTACTATTCCATCAACACTCTCAGAGCAAACATTGCATCTGCAGTGCTCTTTCCCGGCATGAAACCATACTGCTGATCACTAATCATCACGTGCCTTCTTAACCTAGCTTCCACTACTCTTTCCCATAACTTCATGCTGTGACTGATCAATTTAATCCCTCTGTAGTTACTACAGCTCTGCACATCACCCTTATTCTTAAAAATCGATACCAAAACACTTTTTCTCCATTCCTCAGGCATCCTCTCACTTTCCAGAATTTCATTAAACAATCTGGTTAAAAACTCCACTGCCATTTCACCTAAACACCTCCATGCTTCCACAGGTATGTCATTGACACTGGTGGGAAATGTTCACAGACAAAAAAATAGACACACACAGTATTTTCAGATGTAGCTGTCTGAACCAAGTACTATTTCCCTTAAGACCACACAGGGAATGCACAATCCAGTCCTGGGGGTGAGCTTTCTCTCCAGGCCCCAAATAAGGTTCCCCACTGACAAAGCTATAGAGTTGAGCCCTTACCAAGTGTTCCAAGCCAAGTCCTCCGTCACCTTCTCTGTGAAATCAGTGCTCTCAGTGTCCCTGTTCAAAGTAGCTGACAGACACACTCTCTTTGCAATTTGATTTTCACATGCACGCGGGTGCACTTGTGCACGCGCGTGCACACACACACACACACACACACACACACACACACACACACACACACACACACACACACACACACAAACACTCACACACCTGGGAAAGGCTGGCACACCTTACCTGCTTTGCCCCCTCCACCCAGACTGTAAGGTAGATACACTGCCACCAGAACACCCACAGCCAGCTACTCTAAGGCTCTTACCAGGGTATCCAATTACTCTTAGTAAAATAAATACTTTGACAATTGTAGTGCTTAACCAAGCGGCAAGACTTTCAGGAGTGTGGAGCCATAGTACCACTAAATAAATGCAAGTACTCTCAAAGGTTAAAATAATTCCTTAGATATAGTTAATAATAAATAATAAGAAATGACAACACTGAATATCTATTCATAAAAAACACCAGAGTTTCAATCACAGGAATTATAAAAAACAATGCAGATGGAAAGACTCAGACAGATGCAAAAAAAAAAAAAAACGTTTAGCTAATCTCACTTTATTTTCTTAACTGACTGAAGAATTACTGTTTCCTACTTACTTGCTAAAGCAAGGCAAGATGAAGTTAGATGAGTGTCTCTTGTCAGATCTAATAACAAAGTGCATCTACCATATATCTCACTAGTATTCTAATACAATTTCAATTGTGGCTATAGAATGACATCAGATCACGTCATCTGACTCTGTGGTTCCTACACTACCCCCTTACTAGCAACTGTGCCAAGATTTGGCACAAATCATAGGGTCATAGGAAGTTACTACTAGGCTATTGTCCCTGAGGCTCTTACAAGCCTAGCCAAGAATTTAGCCTATGTTCCAACAAGTCAGCACCTGATGCCACTGTCCAGCAGGGACACAGGTAGAAATGTGTCACAATACATACACAGAACTTTGCTAAGGCTTAATATAGCATCTGAAAGCTATAAAACAATTCCAGCGCTTCCACCCTTACTGCAGAAAGGCTTTTCACAGACATTGTGTTTCCAGCTGCATTTAGACCTGTGAGATAAAATATTTATTGCCTAAATCAAGTCATTTAATTTCAAGCTATTTTTCTTAAGGTTAACTGGACTGAGCTTATCCCCTTCCATTCCAGCATCCCCTGTTAAAATATCTACATTTAATCAGTTACAACAATACAGTCTGACATACATGTATATTTCTTTTCTGTCCAGCAGGACCCACCGTTGATACATTTTTCACACAAGCAGCTTTACAAATTAATTTTTAAAACAAGCATCTGTATAGATCAGTTTTATATTCAAATCACATATAATGCTTTACAAAACTCCAGCTAGCTATGCTGGCATACGTTACACATGCAGTGCCCTACTCCCCTTGGCACAGCTGGCACTACCTCACATCATCACACGTTTCTGTCTTTTCTGCAGTTTAATGGCTAAATCTACAAATAAGCATGAGTTTGGCAGTGGTACAGCAGTTAACATTGTCACCTCACAGCAAGAGGTTCTCCAGTTCGATTCTTGGCTGGGGTGCCTTCTGTGTGGAGTTTGCATATCCTCCCTGTGTTTTTGTGAGTTTCCTCCAGGTACTACAGTTTTCTCCCACATTCCAAAGACATGCATCTGGAGTATTTCTCCCCGGGCCTCCACTGAAAATAGGCTGTGTCCTAGTTGGACTTTCCTGGTCAACAAATGTTAAATAAATAATTAAAATAAAAAAAATACCCCCAAAGCTTTTATTTCTAGTTCTTTTTTGATTGAGTCTGGATCACAACACACAACTATGAACAGAGTGATAAGTTCAAACAGGTTGCAAAACTAAGAAAACAGAAGGCCTTGGCTTCTTTTCTAACCAATAAAAGACATAAGCCATTAGAGAAAAAAATATATGTGTGTGTGTGCTTGCATATGCACATACATATATATATATATATATATATATATATATATATATATATAAAGGTCAACTTCTGTTCGAAAACACACTTGTTTGAACAACAGAAAGCCAAGACCCACTTCAGCAAAAGCACACTTAAGTGAAAGTACACTTTCATGTAAATCAGTTAACCGAAGCACTGTACAGTGGGGATAAGGAAATATACCCTTTTCCTCACTGTAGTACAATCTCGGCGTTAGTATATATAAGTAGCGGAGGTGTCTCTGGCAAAGTGAAAGACATTTTTGCAGCCCCCCTTCATCCCTCATGTGGGGGGCTGAGCCAACCACACCCCCACTACTTATATATAGTAACTCTGAGATAGTACTACAGTGGGGAAAAGGGTATAGTTCCCTATCCCCATTATACCATGCTTCTTTTAACTGATTTACGTGAAAGTAGTGCACTTCTGCTGAAGTGGTCTTGGCTTCCTGTTGTTTGAACAAGTGGTTTCAAACAACAGATGTAGACCTATATATATATATATATATATATATATATATATATATATATATATATATATATATATATATATATATATATCTATATAATATATATGGGCCTACTTTGAAATTTCAAACTTTCAAAACGTCGACTTTCTTATGGGTGGGACCATAAAATAGAAGTTTTGAAACTTTAAACCTTTTAAAAGAAGATCGCTGTACAGAGCAGAATGGTATATTTACCATTTTCCTCATTGTAGTGCGATCTTGGAGTTGGTATATTTAATTAGCAGGGGGTGTGAGGAGTGCAGGGCCCCCCCCTGCAAAAACTTAAAAAAAAAAAAAAAGATTTTTTTATTTAAATTTCAAAGTTTCAAAACTTGTAACTTATGATCTCGACCATAAGAAAGTCGACTTTCTGAAAGTAAAAAATTATATATTTATATATATATATATATAGATAGATATCTATATATATATAAAACTAAGAAATGAACTTCGTGACAATAACAGCATTCAAAAAATAGTAAATCACACCAACAACTCTTGTAATACTTTAGCGCTTTTGTCTTATTTATTATCAAGACTTCTTCAGAAAGACATGTTTCATAACTAAGTTATAGCATAGTGATTTACTATTTTTTGAATGCATTTATTGTCACAAAGTTAATTTCTTAGTTAAAATTTCTTCTCTTCGTTCAATTTTTTTTTGAATGCGGTTAATTTTAGTTGTGTGTGTGTGTATATATATATATATATATATATATATATATATATATATATATATATTTATATATATATTTATTTATATATATATATATATATGTATGTATACCAGCTTATTTACACACACATATATATATATATATATATATATACCAGCTTATTTACACACACATATATATATATATATATATATATATGTGTGTGTGTGTAATTAAGCTGTTGAAAACAGAAGTTTAAAAAGGTTGATACTAGATACATAAAGAGAATGAAATATATTAAGAAAAAAGCTTCACCAACCATAATGTCTGAGACTTCACTTCTCATTTGACTTTAAAGTTTCAGGCTGGAATGTCTTTTTTGCCAACTTCCAATACCAGGGGATCAAAGTTAGCCTTATTGTCACCAGAGGAGTCTGTACTGACACAGGTGCCTAAGTTTAAAATCAATCATCACCTTAGTTACTACTGATGATATATCATAGGTTCATAGGTTAGTACTAGGCTAACTGTCCTTGTTGGCCATTTTAAGCCTAGCCAATTACTCAGTGTGAGACTCAAACCCTGCACCTTGTGTCTGTAAGGTAAACACTGAACTATTATGCCAAATTCTCACCCCCAAGACAGTGTTCAGACAATGGTCTTCTCAAAGACTTCATGAGATGAGGTTACCCTATGGGTTATTTTTGGGAAGAAAATCACCACCAATGGGTTAAAGAACACTGAATGTTTATTCAGTAAAGACACAGACACCTTGAACCCAGTTCTCTGCAACTTTAACAGAACATTTACAATGAGAGTAACATAGAGAAGAAAGAAGTGGCCACCAGCAGTATAGCACATCACAATAAGTGTCATAGCAGGCTCTTAAGTTATGCCAGAGGGAATATAGTATTAAACATATGTATGAACCAAGCGTCTTGTTTTTGGAGTCTCTTAGTTTGCATCACAATTTGCATATTTAAAGTGAACTTGCATCAAGTGCTTGAGGCCAAGTGCAGCATAGGTGAATTACAAGTAAATAAAAATGCAAAGGCAGATGGAGGGAGTACTTCTAGAAGCATTGGACTAAGAAAATCCCCACATTAGCTGTACTGCTCCATGCACTGCCTACAATGAAAGAGGAAGAAGAACCCGCCCTAGAAGAAGTAAGACGAGTACGGAAAGTGGAATTAGGGGACGTAACAGGCTTTGATGACATCTGGGCAGGTATGATCAAAGGGTTGGGTGAAATAGGGCTCCTTATAGTACTCGTCATGGTATGGAGAGGCAAGTGTACCTAGATGACTTCAGAAAAAGCACTCTAGTGCTAGTGCCAAAGAACAAATGGGACTTTCATATCTCTGGGCAGTGCAGAGTTATCAAACACTTGCCACACTGTATGCAAGTGCTGCAAAGGGGGATTCATAAATGAAAACCTAGAGTAGTAGAAAGTAAGATGAGAGATGAGAAATTTGGTTTCAGATTAGGATGCAGCATAACTGACCTGATGTTTGCAGTGAGACAGATAGTGGAGAAGAAGCTGGAGATGACAAAAGAATCCAACTGTGCATTTCCAGACTTGGAAAATGCATATGACAAGGTCCCAAGAAAGCTGATTCAGATAAGTCCTGTGATGGTTCAGCATTCCAGAAATATTGGTAGAATTAGTGAGGACTATGTACAAGGACCCAATAACACAAGTACAAACAGAGTTTAGACTCACAGAGGTATTCCCACTTGGATTTAGGGTGCATTAGGTGTCATCTGTGTGCTGACTACTGTTCATAATGGTGATAGACTACATTAGCAAACAGGATGTTGGGAACAGATCAACAAAGCCGCTGTATGCAGACAATGTGGTAATAGGAAATGATAGGAACTGGAGTGCAAAACCAAAGGCACATGGAATGAAACTAAGTACAGGCAAGACTGTTGCCATGGCAAGAAATGGTGGAAATCAGAAGCTGAAAACTGAGAAAGAAGAAAAATACTGGAATAGGTTAGCAGCTTCAAGTATCTGGGAAATGTGGTTGAGGAGAAGGAAAGTCAGAATGATGAGGTTAAAGCTAGAATCAGAGATGATGCAGCCAAGTGGCACAGAGTGTCAGGGGTAGCGTGTGATAGAAGAATTCCAAAAAAAGATGAAAAGTAAAGTACAGAGAATTGTGCTGCAACTAGTGCTTCTGCATGACTCATTAACCAAGGCAGTGAAGGCAAAACGAAGAGGAAACTTGAGGTGATGAAGATGAAATAGCTGAGACATGTGGTAGGATCCACATTATGGGAAAGAAGAAGAAATGAGGGCATCAGAGCAGAAGTCATAAAAGCCCCAGTTGCAGAGAAGGTCAAGGAAATCAGATTGTAGTTATTCAGTCATATGTACAGAGAAGCAGAAGATGGTATGGTGTAGATGTTTGGGAGAGATAGGAAGATTGCAAGAGGAAATGAGGACATCTAATCAACAGATGGACGGATTGTGTGAGAAAAGACCTGTGACAATCAGGCATTACTGTTGAAGAAGGAAAGAGAGAGGCACTGAATCAGGAATAGTGGCAACAGTTGATGCCATACCCTGAACCCACGTAGAAAAATGGGATAAAAGGGGGTTGATGATAATTGATGATGAAAAACACAAAATATGAGGCAAAATATGGACATTAATATTAATGGAAAATTTAATAAAAGCAATGTAAGTAACATAAAAGCAAACAAGGGTATATCCACTCAGTAAAGTAATAAAAACACTCAAAGGCTAACTCAAGTAAATATGATGTTAGTGAATGTCTGAAGGCTTCCAGTGCTAGAGACCCTTCCAGTCAAACCAAGTATTAAGTTCCAGAAGTGCAGTCTTTAGTAAACAAAAGCCCAACGTCTGAAAGATTCAAGACACACTACCAGAATCCATGTCAGCCTCTGGGAAAATGAGCACAGAGTATAAGTTGGCAGGTGTTAGGCCAACAAGTCCTGCAGATAAGGGAGGACCCAACATATGTAATGACAAGTAGACTATACCCCTTGCTTCACCTTATTAATGCATGCTAAACTTAATCCTGCCTCTGCTCCTGCCTCAAACGTTAACCCTACACACCAACTTACAGAAAATCCTTTCCCTACCACTACACAAGATATTTGAATACACACACTCGCACCATCAAACATGGACAGCACTGAATCTATCCTCTGTCCTAGCCCATACTCTAACCTTAAGCTGCAAACACTTGCACACACACACACTACTACCTATCCCCACTTATTGACCTCAAATACACTTGAAGTTCCGGCATTTGGCATAAATAGCACTCAGAATTAAGCTCTTCCCACATACTCTTCAGTCTGAACATAATGTCGAACAAAGTGCCATTTAACAGAATGTCAGATTAATTCTCTGTGCTTAGTAGCAGTTTACCTTTACTTTACTGTTATAAAAATTTGCTTATTGTGATGTCATACTATACTATGTACTGTATTTGTACACCATCCTCAGAACTCATTTCTCATCATAATGTGTGGCTCTCCATAAATTTGCTTGTTTGTTTTTTTGTATACTATATACTGTATCTATCTTATTGTATAATGCTTATTGCTCAGTTGTACTGTGGAACTTTTCTCTCTGAATCTCTGCTGAAAAAATGCTCAGTGGGACTATCCCGGTCAACAAATGTCATAAAATAAATAAATAAATATATATATATATATATATATATATATATATACATACAGATACATAATCTATATATATATATATATATATATATATATATATATATATATATATATATACAGCTAAATAACATATATATATATATATTTATCTATATATATGGTATACATAGTATACATGGTATACATGCATTTGGTCGGCCGGTGGATGGCCGACCGGAAAATGTTCAACAGCAGTACAGCGACTTCGCATAATTGCGAATGCAATTATGTCGAACCGCATAACACCCCCCCCCTTTTGACCCATGGTAGGGCTTGTTTAGGTGGTAGAGCGGTTGGAAATGTGACATTCCAAATTTTTTATGACATTCCGAGCCATGGAGCTTCGACATACAGGTTCGTGGAAACCAAGTTTTGACAATTGGTCGCTCTGTCATATGCATGTAAACATATATATATATATATATATTTATATATATATATATATATATATATATATATATATATATATATATATATATATTCACTTTATAATCTCAAAATCCTGAAATATCGAGTTTCAGGATCTAGAGCTCATAAAGCCGAACTCCCCAAAGATCAAAACTCCAGAAGCGCCAAATTCAAAATTGCGACTTCAATACTAACCATACACCATACACATACACATGCATACACCTTCCTCCCCACACACAAGCACACAAACCTACACTACATACAAGCAGGGAGGCAAGCCCCCCTGCATGTGGGGGGCTGCACCCCCATACTTAAAATATACTAACTCCAAGGTCGCACTACACAGACAAACACACAAAAACACCACCATACAAGCTACATTCCCCTCGCACACACACATCACAGTAAGAAAACACACTGACACACACTAAAGTCCCTAACCAAAACTCTTAGAACATAAACACTTACCTGAATCTCCAGCAATCCATTAACACAGCGCAACACCAGAAGTGCTAATTCAACATCTCCGAACTTCGAGATGTTGAATTTTGCGCTTCTGGGAGTTTCGCTATTATGGGCGTTCGATTTTATGGTATTGAGATCCTAAAATTCGATATTTCAGGATTTCGAGATTATAAAATGAACCCACATGTGTATATATATATATATATATATATATATATATATATATATTTATCATGGTTATAGTACGATTCATTGTGGCAGCACAATATCAAATGCAAAATACTCAACACAATACAGTGAAGAATCACACTGTTGAACATTCAAACATAGTAAAGATCACAATAAGAAAGCAATTTCCTTTTACAATGTTTATGCTGAAACTTACCTTTTTGTAACATTACCACTAAACAAGACAAGTTCAAATGTGCACATCCACATGCACCAACACATATGTACATCACTAAATCTATCCCCTTACCTAACCATAATCAGCAAACAGTCACATATGCACTAAATATATTTCCTTTCCTAACCCTTAGTCTAACCTAACCTGCCAATATTCATCTGTACACACACACACACACACACACACACACACACACACACACACACACACACACACACACACACACACACACACACACACACACACACACACACACACACACACACACACACACACACACACACACACACACACACAGAAAGCCCACTTACCTGTTACGATAAAGAATTCATCCAAAACAAATGATTGATACAGTGAACATTTGAACAAATGACCCTGTAGTTCATTCTGTTGAGTAAATGAATGCATTGTACAATCAACAGAACCTATATATACATATATATATATATATATATATATATATATATATATATATATATATATATATATATATATATATCTGGATTCACTTTATAATCCCGAAATCCTGAAATATCGAATTTCAGAATTTCGAGATCATAAAGCCGAAACCTGACAATCCCGAAACCCCAGAAGCGCGAATTTTAAAATTGCGAGCACTACACTAACCATACATCACACACACACACACACACACACACACACACACACACACACACACACACACACACACACACACACACACAGCTTCCCCCAACACACAAACACTCAAACCTAGACTACATAGAAGCAGGGGGAGCAGGCCCCCCCTGCACCCCCCCACTTAAATATACTAACTCCACGGTCAAACTACACAGGCAAACACACAGATCACAGTAACCAAACACACTGACACACACTAAAGCCCCTAACCAAAACCCTTAAACATGAATACTTACCTGAACTTCCGGCTATCCCTTCACACAGCACAACATCAGAAGCACTACTTCAAAATCTCCGTACTTCGGGATTTTGAAAGTCGCACTTCTGTGGTTTCGAACTTTTGAGCTTTCGGCTTTATAATCTCGGGATTCTGAAATTCGGTATTTCAGAATTTTGGGATTATAAAGTGTTCCTATATATGTATATGTATATGTATATATATATATATATATATATATATATATAAACTATATATATATATATATATATATATATATATACATATATATATAAAAAAACTAGATTGGGTATTATTTAGTCAAGTAATGACACAGACTATTTCTTTTCCAGATTCATACTTCCCTTTAAGGTAATTCGGGCTTAAAAAACTGTTATGCACTACATACCTGGCATATACAAGAGAGATGTGCATCAGTACACTCCAGGGCAAAACTTGCATTTGCACCTACAAGGTCAGATGAAACCATTGCTTTTGTGTTAGCTAACTGGGATGTACCCAGATAAGGTTGAAGTAATGCACCTGTTGTAATTTTAAATCCATCAGTACAATCTTCGTAACTGACAGACTGTTATTTTGGCAGTGGGGGAGCACATAAACTAATTCTGAAGTTACACTATCCTGGAGTATCCTGGAGTATTCCCTGTGCAGGAATTTCATAATAAGCACATGTTGTTATCAAGAATGCAGGTTGTGCAGGAGTAAAGTCTCCTTGCAAAAATGTTTTAATGATGCAGGAGAGAATTATGAAATGTAGACGTTATGTGACAGAATTGCGTTTATTTTTTTTCATTTTCAGAACCAGCGGTTTTGTGTCTCAAATTGTGATGGGGAGTTGTGGGAATAACTGATGTTACGATTTATTATTACTCTTATTTATTTTTATAGATCTAATGTTGTGCTAAACATGCTTCTACTGTTGTGGTAAACATGCTTCCATGCAGCTGTGTTTTTCCATGACTAATTTCCTGAAGATTCAACTGAATTCTTTATAGCTTTCTTTTTTTATCTAATTTTATTGACGTTCTTCTTAGAATTTACTCAGAATACTTTTTCAGATTTTGAATGGTTAATTTCTAACTTATTTTGAAATCTTTTACAGATAGTGGTATAGGACTGCTAAATATATAGATCTTCCCCTCCATTCAATAAACAAACTTGTGGAAGACACTTATCATCAAAGATTTCCACACATATTTTTCAGTTTGCTTAGGAGTTGAACACGTTAAAGAGGGCTCTGAACATTCTTAAGAAGTTCAAAGTGGCCACCAGGAATGGAAGATTAAAAAGCCTGGAGACATTTTATTTAAATAAAAACTTAAATCACTGGCATATGAACAGCTGAGGTTGAGGTTTAGGCTGAAGCTGAAGAGGGGAGGAAGGGCCATAAAAATCTATAAAACTATTGTTTCCTGTTTCAATAAAGAAAATGGAAAAGAGCCCATAAATAACAATAGAAAGCAAAGATTTAAGTAAATAAGTGCAGAGCTGTTACTGCCAAAATAAAAATGTTCATATGTTCAAAAGAGAGTAGAACAGAGACCATTACTCAGAAAGTTGTCATTGTGACATCCCTCCTCTAGGCCTGTAATCTCAGAGAGTCAATCCTCACCACTGACACCATTGGGAACAAAAATGGATGCACATACAGTATTTTCAGATGCAGCTTTCTGTACCAAGCACAATTTCCCTTAAAAGCACACAGACAGCATACTCTAGTCCTTCGGCAGGATTTCCTCTCCAGGCCCCAAATAAGACTCCACCTTTCTCACTGAAGAAATCAGTGCTCTCTGTCCCTGTTCCAAGTAGCTGACAGACATACTCTTTGAGATTTGATATTCACACACACAGACACACACACACACACACACACACACACACACACACACACACACACACACACACACACACACACACACACCTGGGAAAGGCTGGCACAGATTTACCCGCTATACCACCTCCACCCAGACTATAAGGACGATTCACTGCCACCAACCAGCTACTTTAAGGCTCTTACCAGGGTACCCAATTACTCTTAGTAAAATGAATACTCATACAAATGGTAGTATTAACCAAGCAGCAAGATATTCAGGAGCATGAAGCCACAGTGCCACCAAATAAATGGAATTACTCTCAAAGGTCAAACTATTTTCTAAAAGACCAGCCACAATGAAAAGTTTAGATATATTTAATAAAAGATAATAAAATAGAAACAATGAACATACTGAATATTTACAATAAATACTAGAGTTTCAGTTCACACGAGGTGTACAAATAACACAGATGGAAAGACTTAGACAGATACAGAAAAACAAAATTTAACTAGTCTCACTATATTTTCCTAACCGACTGAAAAATTACTATTCCCTGGTTACTTACTAAAGCAAGGCAAGATGAAGTGGGTGAGTGGTCTTGTCAGTTCCAAAACAGAGTGCTGAATGTCATATCTCTCACTAGTATCTAACTACAATTTCAGTGCTGGCTGCAGAATGACATCACATCTCATTTGATTCTGTGGTTCCAATACTACCGCCCGACTAGAAGCTGAGCCAGGACCTAGCACAGATGTGCCACAATTCACCCATAGAGCTTTGCTAAGGTTTATTCCAGCATCTGAAGACTGTAAAGCAATTCCAATAGTTTGATCCTTCCTGCAGAGACTAACCACCCATTCTCTGGTACCCAAGGGTAGTAATTAGTTCACCACTAAGGAGAATGAGAGCAGGATCCCAGTTCAGACGTTGTGTCTCTTGCTTTATTCAGACCTGTGAGATAACGTTTTTATGGCCTAAGCCAAGTCATTTAATTTCAAGCTATTTTTCTTAGGGTTAGCTGGGCTGAGCTTAACCCTTCCCTTCCCTTCCAGTATCCTCTGTTAAAACGTTTACATTTCCTCAGTTGCAACAGTACAGTCTGATATAAATATATATATTTATTTTCTGTCCAGCAGGACCCACTGTTGATACATTTTTAACATAGTAACTTTACAAATACATTTTAACACAAGCATCTGTATAAATTGGTTGGATATCCAAATGACATAAAATTCTTTACAAACCTCCAGCTAGTTATGCAGGCATGTGTTACACATGCACTGCCCTACTCTCTCTGGTATAACTGGCACTACCTCACATCATCACATCTCTCCCCTTTGAAGACTCAAACTATTTTTTCAAGAATCCCTGGAGAAATGTTGCTTGAGAGAAATGGGCCTGTCTGTGAACACATTAACCCATACCCTGTCTTGAGAACCCATCTGCATTGATATTGCTGACCACACTGCAGTGCTGCACCAGGTGGGTGGGTGCATCCAGGTTTCCCATTGAACATGTCCCCAAACTCCTATAACACTGCTCAGATTTCTTGCACTTAGGTAGGGGAGATCCCCTGGGACATTGCTATCCCTTCCACTGAGGTGTCAGTCTGAGCCTCACTGAGGAGATCAGTCACCTGATACCCCTCAGACTGCTCCTGCCACCCACTGCAAATACTCAACACAAGGACCTCCCTATCATGGTAAGATGTCATCATGCTAACATGATACAGTTTGTGCCCCTACCTCCTGTCCTGCAGTTTTACCATGTGGTTAACATCACTGACCTTCCTTACCACTTTGTAGGGTCCTTCCCAAGCTGCCTGCAGCTTATTGTGTCTGACAGGAACGATCACCATAACCTACTGTCCTACAGCATACTCTCAGGCTTGAGCATTCCTGTCATATCAGTCCTTTTTCTGCTGTTGGGCTCCTGACGGGTTCTCCTGGGCCAAGCCCATAAACTCCCTAAGACTTGTCCTGAGATTTAGGATTATATGCCACAACAGACTCCCTGTGGGATTCACACACAACCTCCCGATCATCACGAATCAAATCCATGGGCCCCCTCACCATATGCCCGTACAGTAACTTAAAGGGTGAAAAACCTGAGGATTCGTGGGGGTACCTCTTTACATTCAAACAGCAGATGGGAAAATATTTGCCCCACTCACTCTTAAACTGGTCTGCAAATGCCTTCCACAAGACCATTAGTCTGGGGGTGGTAGGGGTGGTCTTTAGGTGCTTCACCCCCACAGTGCTCCCACAGGCAAGCCAGCAGGTCTGACATGAAATTGGCACCCTCTGTCAGTCAGTATATTTCTCAGGAAACCTATCCTGCTGAAAATATCTAACAAAGCATTTGCCACCATTTCTGCCTAGATGGAGGACAGAGCCACCACCTCAGGGTATCTAGTAGCATAACCTAATACTACTAGGTTATATTTCTTCCCTATAGAACTTGGGGGATTCAGAGACCCTACAATATACAGAGCTAGCCTCTAAAACTGCTGCTCAATCACAGGCAAAGCCATCAAAGGAGCTTTGACCTTGTCTCCTGCCTTGTTTACTTTTTGGCACTGCTAGCAGGTTCTGCAGTACCTTGTCACATCCCTTGCAATCCCAGGCCAATATGCATAATATGTCTCCTGGTGTGCTTTATGCCCATATGACCTGCAAGAAGAATGTCATGGGCTATAGTTAGAAGTGCCAGATGGTAGGCTCTAGGCACTACCAACTGCAGTATTACCTTAGTCTGTAGCTCTCTCAGGGGTGCATTTTATATATACAATAGACCTTTGTTCCAGTATACAGACTCCCCTTTTTCTTGAGAATCAGGTGCCTCCTTAGCTACCTCCCTCAAATCTCATAGTGCAGGTTTCAGGAGCTAAGCCTGTCTCAGTTCTACCTTTGTGACCCTTCCCAACTCCCCTTCCATAGGAAATCTGATATATTCTGATAGTTGTGCCTCACTGTCAGCCTGGGTACTACCACTCACTTCTGCCCTTGCAGCCACCCTGTCCAAGAGAACATCAGTACCTATCAGCAGCTGTGGTGCACCTTCAGGCTAACTGCTACAGGGTAGCTACCCTCCTGAAAAAGCCACATCACCAGCCCTGGCTTCAGGTGTGGGGTCTGTCTAGGTCTCCCCCAGGCTACCAGACCCACATGCCTGTCTCCAAGCCTGACTGCATGTAACTGCATGCATATAAGGTACTGCATTATCAAAATCATTCCCTATTAAGAGCTGAGTGGCCTAGTGGGCTAATGCATTAAGGCATATCCAGGGATATCCTCAAACACACCAACTTGCTTGCTTCCTTTTCCACCTTCCCAGTCAAGGTGAACCCTGGCCAAAGGTATTTGGAATGGGGTCACTCCTAAAGCTCTGACTGGAGTGGACTTCCCAAGCAAGTACTGGGTACTTACTCTTTAACCACTGCAGGCTTCACAATGGTTATGTCAGAGGCTTTGTCTCTCTCTTAGCAGTGGCCTGTTTTCCATCCACTAAGATAGGATACAAACTCCAGTGATAGTTTGGTACCCCTGTTGTCTCCAGACAACTTACCATTGGCATACTGTTAGTCCCACTTACTGGCACCCCCACCTTTTGTTCCCCACCTTGCTTCCATGGACATTTGTATGCTACCTGGCCCCTCTGGTTACATTTAAAACATTTAAACCTTGATCCTGACTATGTACACAAACTAGTGGCTTCCCCTGTTACTAGTGGACTCTGTTGGGGTGGTTTAGGCTGCCCAGCATGGGTTCCCTTATATCTATGTGCAGCACTGGATATCCTCTTCTTGTGCAGTGGTGCCCTGCTTGCTAAGTAGAGATCACCTTTTCGCCCCAGCTCATCTGCAGAGTTACACTCCTGGTCTACCAACCAGATTTGCATGTCCTCAGGCAAAGTGCTAATGGTTTGTTCCATCACCAAAAGGTCTGCCAGCTTTTAAAATGTGGTGGCCTGACACCCACTCACCCACCTATGAAAATCAATGCTTAGCTCAGCAATATAATCATGTACACTTTCATCTGCCTTATGTCTATGCTCAGTAAACTTTTTTTCTGTAAACTTCAAGTGTTAACTTAAAACATTCCACTAAACATTGTATAACATTGTCATAATTTCAACAACCAGTATCAGACAATTTAGAAACAGTCGTTACAGCTTTACCATGGAGTAAGGGGGTCAGGAACCATACTCAGAGCCCTTGGTCAGCATCATATTGTCTACATACTCTTTCAAATATATGAAAAAAACTATAAAAAATTATCACCTTCTTTATACTGTGGAAAAAATGTACTGACCTTTGTCACTTCAGGGGTTCAGTTATCCCCTCCCCCATTACCTCCATGTTCCTGTCAAAGAGTCAGCATGTCCCGCTCATGTTGATGCTGCTTCTCATTTTATTCGGCCTCCATAGGATCATAGGGGGTTACTAGGATCAACCTGGGGTAATTTCAAGCCTAGCCATTTCATCCCATTGTAATATCACAGATACTCTAGTCAATACCCAGGATTGTATTTAGTAATGACTGCCCATGTCCAGGAGGGTTGTGGGTGCTATCCCCGGTAAGAATGTATGGTTCCCATCCACTCATCCAGTTTCCTTTTGAATAGTGTCATAGAGGTGCTCTACTTCACTTGAATTTGCAGTCTATTCCAGAGACAGTGACATCTGCCCCTCCAGCATGCCCTATTCAAGTTGCAGGCCATGTTTAGGTCCCTGGAATGGGTAGCTCTAGTCCCGTTTGATTTATGGATGTGCAGCAAATTCATTAGGTGTGAGTCAGAGATTGCTCTGTAAGGCAGGCATAAGTCTCCCCTAAGAAGTTTATACCATACTAAGTATAGTGACAGGGACTTTAGTAGGCTTGTGTAAGGCACGCGCTGAAGTCCCATGATCTTTTTAGTTAGAAACCTTTGAGGTCTCTCCAAATATCAAAGGCCAGAGTCTCTCATTTTCTTCAACTTGAAACATCGCAGTCTCTCATTTTCTTCAACCTTGAAACACTGCAGTCTCTCTGCCAATTCTAATTCCATGTGTTTTGCCTCCATTTCAAGCCTCTTTAACTCCAGATAGGTTTTTATATCCTCCAAGGATAAGGTGAACTGTCCTGTTTCTGAGGGTTGCACATCCCCATCACCAGACTGGTTGTCCTTTTGGTTGCTGGTCTGTGCTGCAGCTATGACTAAGTCTGAAATAATTTCCTCTTTAGTCAGGATGGCATTCACTAGTCCTTTGGATTTGCACACCTTAGCCAACTGGTTCACTGTCAGCTTGCCATAATCCTTTGCTGACATCTTTGCCTACTTTCCCTGACTA
Organism: Protopterus annectens; assembly: GCF_019279795.1. Classification (NCBI taxonomy): domain Eukaryota; kingdom Metazoa; phylum Chordata; order Ceratodontiformes; family Protopteridae; genus Protopterus; species Protopterus annectens. The sequence continues at coordinate 333,617,764 of NC_056740.1, read as the reverse complement.
AACTAAACTAACAAAAATAAATAAAACTGTTGTGAAAAATGAAACTCTGCATGTTCACCTTGTGGCTGGTGAGAGTACACACACATTTAGTGACAAATGCTTACAAGATACAGAAGTTCAATTAATATTCCCACTACTGCTCACCAATATGTGATGTCCCTCCTCTGGGCCTGTAATCAAGGATCCTCAGTCCTCACTACTGACATATTTGGGGAACGTTCACTTAGAACAACAATGGATGCACACACAGTATTTTCAGATGCAGCTCTCTGCACCAAGCACAAGTTCCCTTAAGAGCACACAGCACACTCCAGTCCTGGGGTTGTGTTTTCCTCTCCAGGCCCCAAATAAGGCTCCACCTTCCTCACTGCAGAAATCAGTGCTGTGTGTCCCTGTTCCAAGTAACTGACACAGACACACACCTGGGAAAGGCTGGCAAAGATTTACCCACTATACTACCTCCACCCAGACTATAAGGTAGATTCACTGCCACCAGCCAGCTACTTTAAGGCTCTTACCAGGCTACCCAGTTACTCTTAGTAAAATTAATACTTATGTAAATGGTAGTATTCACCAAGCAGCAAGACCTTCAGGAGCATGAAACCACAGTGCCACCAAATAAATGGAATTACTCTCAAAGGTTAAACTATTTTCTAAAAGACCATCCACAATGAAAGAGTTAGATATATTTAATAATGAATAATAAAATAGAAAACATGAAAATAGTGAATATCTATTTACACTAAACGCCAGAGTTTCAATTCACAGGAAATATAAAAAATAACACAGATGGAAAGACTCATACAGATAATAAAAAACAATATTTAACTAGCTTCACTATATTTTCCTAAATGCCTGAAGAATTACTATTTTCTAGTTACTTACTAAAGCAAGGCAAGATGAAGTGGGTGAGTGGTCTTGTGAGTTCCAATACAGAGTGCTGAGTGTCACATCTCTCACTAGTATTTAAATACAATTTAACTGCTGGCTACAGAATGTCATCACATCTGGTCACTTGATTGTGTGGTTACCATACTACTCCCCTGACTAGAAGCTAAGCCAGGACCTAGCACAGATGTGTCACAATTCACACATAGAACTTTACTAAGGTTTATTCCAGTATCTGGAGACTGTAAAGAAATTAAAATACTTTCATCCCTCCTGCAGAGACTAACCAGCCATTCTCTGGCACCCCAGGGTAGCAATTAGTTCACCACTAATGACAATGAGTGCAGGATCCCAGCCCAAGCATTGTGTCTCTAGCTGCATTCAGACCTGTGAGATAAAATATTTATGGCCTAAACCAAGTCATTTAATTTCAAGCTATTTTTCTTAGCGTTAGCAGTCCTGAGCCTAGCCCCTTCCATTCCAGTATTCTGTTAAAATATATACATTTCCTCAGTTGCAACAGTACAGTCTGATATAAATGTAGGTTTCATTTCTGTCCAGCAGGACTTACTATTGATACATTTTTAACACAGCAACTTTACAAATACTTTTTTTAACACAAGCATCTGTACAAATCAGTTTGATATCCAAATGACATAAAATTATTTACAAACCTCCAGCTAGTTATGCTGGCATGTGCCCTACTCTCTCTGGCATAGCTGGAAATACCCCACATCATCACAGTCATCTTGACTCTCAGAGTTACAGAAAAACAGAGAGTTTTAAATTGAAATTTGTCTCCAAACTGTTAAAACTGACAGATGCTTGCCATTTCTCAGCACTAGAAGAGAGTTAGACATGGAAAATTAGGAATTGATGAAGGCTGTATATACAATGCTAATTGTGCTGCAGGTCCCTCCCTGCTTTAAATGCCAGCTGTACCTCCATAGGACACTGGCACCTGTGCCAACTGTACCTCCACTGGACACCACTGCATGTGCCAGCTGTACCTCCACTGAACACCACTGCATGTGCCATCTCTACCTCCACCAGACACTGTTGCCAGTGCCATTTGTACCTCCACTGGACACTGTTGCCAGTGCTAGCTGTACTTCCGCTGGACACTTTTGCCAGTGCCAGGTGTACTTGTAATGGACATCTCTGCCCATGTCAGCTGTACCTTCACAGGACACTGCTGCCTATGTCATCTATAACTTCACTGAACATCACTGCTTGTGCCAGCAGTACTTCCACGGATATTGTGGTCTGTGTCAACTGTACCTCCACTGGACACCACTGCTTGTGCAAACCATACCTCTACAAGACATTGCTGCTTCTGTCAGCTGTACCTCCACAGGACACTGCTGCTTGTGCTAGCTGTTCCTCCAGGGAACACTGCTGCCTATGGCAGCTGTATCTCCACAGGATACCACTGCCAGCTGTAACTCCATAGGACACAGCTGCCTCTGTCAGCTGTAACTCCACAGGACACTGCTGCCTGTGACAGCTGTACCTCTATAGGATACTGCAGCCCATTCCAGCTGTACCTTCCCAGGGCACTGCTGCCTGCACCAGTTTTACCTTCACATGACTGTGAGAGGCTAGCTGAGGAATGTGTCAAATTTACAGTCTCTCAGCAAACTTGGATATTTTTCTTGTGCTTTGCAGACTTAACATCCTCAAAGTTCTCTGCCTCAAGCTGCACAGAAGCTTCTGACATTTTCTCCTGCATGTCTTGTATTCTCAGAAGGAAGAAGCAGATTGTGGAAGAGTATGAAGAAGAAGAGTATCATGTGACCCACTGTGACATTTCCTGCCTTTTTTTAAGGGAAAATGAAAATGCTGCTGCATTTTACCAGGTTCTCTTTTTTTGATAATTTTACTTTCAGTGAGACAGTGAACTTGATAAATGAATTTTATAATTGGTATGATAAGTATCTTTGCCTCAAGGATTATGCTCTGAATATGTAAAAATAATGAGCCATAGTAGAAGATAAACCTTCATCTTCTTCCTTAGATTAAATACATTATAAGTGCCATTGTTTATCATTCAGATAGTCAAGCTGCAGCACACACACCCAGGTATATTGTATAGGGCTCCAAGGATCACCTACACATGGACTGAACTCATAAGGTAGATTCTGGGATAGTGGATTTGATTAAAATTACTCCAAAACAAGTTTTATTATTAGAAATTCTGCCATCAGACAGGGAAGGCAAGATCTGATTTGTCAAGAAAGTGTACATTTCCACTTCCATGGCAGTAATATTTAGCTACTATCACACACACATTAATTCACACACGGGCATTGTTCTAGATCTCATACAGGAGATGATAGACCATGTAGGAAATAGAAACTCCCTGTTGTAAGTAGAGAGCAATAAGCTCAGACTGCTTATACTTTAAATGTACCTATGCTGCAATAAATGCATTTTCCAATTCTGCTGTTTCTAGCATGGTATTAATATGTCATACCTAGTTAAAACTATTGACTTACTCTCTGAGTGTCAAAACTACCTTCATAGATGCTCCATTGAGTCCTGTCACCCTCTTTGGAGATAGTGCCCAACAAAATGAGGGAAAAAAAGCATGGTAGGACTTACAGAATTTTTTTTTACCTATCAGTAAGCTCTTAAATTAGAAGCTTTCCTGCTACAAAAACATTTTTTCAGAGAACAGCAAAAGAAAATAATGAAAAAAGCAAAGCAGTGCCCCCCACACCAAAAGAAGCACTTTTACAACAAACAAAAATAATAATTAGGTGGCATTTTTAATTTCTTTTGCCACTCTTTTAGACTCATCAGGTTTCAGGTAGCCTTGTAGGTTAAAAGCTTTCAATATTCTCCAGGAATTGAAAATCAGTGATGAAAATGAAGTCTCCAAAATAACTACTGAAGTAGCATAGGCAGAAAACAATTTTTTACTTTAACTAACTAACTAACTAACTAACTAACTAACTAACTAACTAACTAACTAACTAACTAACTAAAGTGTTCCAAGACAAATAGCTGACCAAGTTTGTGGACGACTGTAAGTTGGGTGCTGTCACTGACTCCCCAGTTGATGTTAATATACTACAAGAGGGCCTCAGAGCAACAAATGACTGGTGCCAAAGTCTTGGCCTTAAGTTAAATGCAAAAAATGTATTATCATACCATCTGGCAAAAACATGGCCTCTGCTGATTACCACATCAACTGCAACCCCCTAAGCACACAACCTGTGGTGAGAGACCTGGGTTTACAGGTTGACAACAATCTCACATTCGACCATCATGTAGCGGCAGGGGTCAGAAAAGCCTTTTACTTGATTCATTTCATAAGTAAAGGGATTAAATCCAGAAAAAAGGAGGTTATTACCTCTCTGTATGCCTCCCTTATTAGGCCAAAAATTGAGTACAATGCCCCATTTGGTATGCACCTCTCCAAACACCTGCACCAGCTGGAAAGGCCACAGAAATACCTCGCAAAGAGAATCCATGGCATCCAACACCTGTCCTATTTGGACAGGCTCAAATCACTATCACTCTACTCGGTATCATACAGATTGCTTAGAGGTAATCTGTGACTTGTCTACAAGGCAATCTCGGACCCTGCCCTACTAGAAATGCTCCACATCCATAAGTCTAATTCCTCGAGTATTACACACTTGAAAGGCCTAAATCTAATATGTGACATTAACAAAACCTGCTGGAGAGACATGTTTGTCTCCCAGAGGCTGCCCTGTCTCTGGAATAGCAGATAAACACAAAGTACCAACAAGTCTTACAGAGTCCGAAAAACTGTTTAATTAAGCACTTTTCGTTGCCGCCAATACGGCAACTTCTTCAGATTCTGAATCTGGAATCGAATCTGAAGAAGTCGCCGTATTAGCGGCAACGAAAAGTGCTTAATTAAACAGTTTTTCAGACTCTGTAAGACTTGTTGGAACTTGGTGTTTATCTAGTTTTCACAGTTCTTTTACCTAGTGTATTTTTTGTTTAAATGCTGTCTCTGGAATAGACTTCCCATACATGTCAAACAGAGTACGTCTCTGACCCTCTTCAAGCGCAACCTTGATGATTGGATGGGAAACCACAAACTTGTCCCAGGGGTTCCACCTGTGTCCCTCATTGACATGGGTGACAGGTAATGAATAAGGTTTGTTTTTTGTGGATAAACTGTTGGCTAGGCTTGTAAGGTCCCCAGGGCCATTAGTCTGATAACCTACTATTATCCCATGATCCTATAATAGTGCACCAGCCTCTGCTATGTATATACAAATGGTAGGCACAGCTATATGCAGAAGTAAAACTCATGGTATCTGTCATTTAACACATTTTTTATTTATAGTACTATGGTTATTATAAATCCTCTCCCTCATCAACACCAGCCAATAAGCCCTCAACTATTTAATCCCAGCCAATAACTCCTCCACCACTTAACTCCAACTATCTACACCTATTACTTCTTTCATAATTCTCCCCTCTCTTTCACTCTCTCCACCCTGTACTTACTTCTACTACCTCTAGAATACAATTACTATACTTTCCCCCTCACACTATATATGGTGATTCTGAATGCCCATGAATTATCTCTTTTTAAGTAATTTCAATGGACAATTTCAGGCCAATAAAGCCAAACCCCACTAGCTGTAGATATGCATATTTCAGCCTTGTTATGACCTCGTCAGCACAAGCAGAGTGTTTCTCATCATTTTCGTAATATTCCTAATTATCTCCCTAGGCATATTAATACAATCCACCTCCCTCAGGTGCATTTTAACTCCTGTACCTGTGAAAACATCTCCCCAGGCCTTACCGCTAGATATCCACAGAGACAGTTTCTCTAACATTATAGCCACCCTAATTGAACATAACAATGTTCACCTCACTAAAATTCAGCTCCTTCCCACCACTAACAAAACCAAACATATACCCTGCATAGTCTCCAAGCTTACCGACAAAGCTAACCTTACTTTCCACCTCATAAACCACCTCTTTAAACTTTCCCAGTATTCACCCTAATCCTGGACCTACACTGTCACCTAACTCCCATCAACCATCCTCCTCTAAAGATTTGTTACTAATAACACTAAGCATACATAGCACCTGCATTAAAATTACCAAATTTCACTCAAGGCTTGCGCATTACTCCCCTGATATAGTACCAGTCACTAAACCTGGTTAAAACCACACATTCTAGATACTGAAATAGTTCCTCCAAGACATAATATTTTAAGAAGTGACAGAACCAATAAAAAAGCAGGCAATGTCACACTAATCTACTGTAACACCTTTGTAATAACCCCCTTCTCCAAACCTGTCCGATTTTTTGGTAATGCAGAAACTCTCTTAGCATCCCTACAATTAAACAATTGCAAATAAATATGCATAGGAGCAGCCTACATACCCCCTGGTCAAAACATCCTAACACTAGAAGATTTTCTTTCCTGGATGTCTAGCAGTATTACCAATGAAACTATTATTATGGGTGGCATAAATATCAACTGGCAAAATCTAATCACTGACCCCAGTAAATAGCATAAACATACATGGCTTTACAGAACTTATCAACATCCCTACCAGAATGTAAAATAGTAATCAACTAGGTGCAACCCTAGATTGGATCCTACTAACAGACCCCCCTTAGAAATCCCACAATTCCACAGAAGGCACACACACGCACTCACACCTAGGGCCAATTTAGAGTGTCCAATCCACCTACAGCATGTCTTTGGGATGTAGGAGGAAACTGGAGCACCCGGAGGAAACCCACATGACCACAGGGAGGACATGCAGACTCCACACAGAAGGCACCCCAGCTGAGAATCAAACCAGAGAACCTCTTGCTGTGAGGTGGCAATGCTAACCGCTGCACCACTGTGGCCGCCCAACCAATAACTATTTAATAACATCCTAAAATCCATAAATTGGTCCCCATTAAAAACATGACCATTGGATGATGCTATTAGTTGGTTTAATAAAGTTTTCTTAGATACTGTCAACAGCTTAGCTCCTCTCAGTACCAAAAAGCCAAAAATAAACCATGCCACCTGGCCAACTAAAACCACAAAACAAATATTACTAACCAGAGACCAAGCCTGGAAATAATTACATAGAAATAAAAATGAAACCAACCATCTTAAATATAAACAGCTTTGAAATAACACAAAAAAACTAGCCATTGCTGACAAAAGAAATTTCTCTCAACAATTATCCAGCCAAATCAATAATCCCAAAAATTTTGGAAAACTGTCTCAGCACTCCTCAGTCCTGGTTCCTCACAAAACCCATCGCCTGCCTCTGACAAAATGCCATCTGAAATAGCTGACATGTTCAGCTCCCACTTCATAGATACTATACTTATACTCATTAATTGTCCTGTGCCTAATACCAGCTCCAGTCTGTTGGAAAATATAACCCTAGCAGATTCAGTTAACAGGAACCCTAACAAAAACACATCCCCCTTCATGGAACGTCCATAGCTAGCCCTACATCTCCTACTTTATCTCTGCAGTCTGTACCTACCTCACTAATACACAAGCTTCTTAGCAAACTAAAACCTTGCTCACTATCCATGGATAACCTTCCGTCAGAATACTTAAAAACTGCTGCTGACGCAATAGCCTACCTAGTTAATATTTTGATTAATAGATCTATCTCAGAAACTGTGGTTCCCAAACTCTGGAAAAAATCCACTGTAACCCCCTTACATAAGGGTGGAAAAAACAATGAATTAACAAACTATCGACCCATCTCTATTCTCTCCCCTCTATCTAAAACATTGGAAAAGTGCATACACGTACAACTATTAAAACATCTTTCTGATAATCTCCTTGCATGTACCTACCCAGCATGGTTTTCATCCAGCACATAGCACTTCCACTCCACTTCTATCTTTCATAGACACTGCAAACAAAGCTAAGGACACTGGCCAACTAGCATCAGTAATCCTACTAGACCTATCAAAGGCCTTCAATACAGTGTCACATCATAAACTATTAAAACAATTATCTACTATAGGATGTTCTCAACCTACCCAAAAATGGTTCTCCAGTTATTTAATGGATAGACAGCAGTGTATTAGGTGGAGAACTAGTCTGTTAGAATACCAGTTAAATAGAGCAGGAGTCCGACAAGGATCCTTTCTTGGACCCTTGCTTTTCAACATTTTCATTAACAACCTTCAAGCTGCCTCCCTTCTAAGTACACTTATCCAATACGCTGACGACTCCACTATTGTTTTCTCCTCTAACAACTTTCAACATCTCCTAAAAAATATACACTATGCCTTTACCTCTATTAAAGCCTGGTTAAATGAAGCACAATTACTACTTTATCCTAATAAAACTAAGCTTCTATTGTTCTCACCAAAACCACATTTGTCAGATTTCAAAATGTATTCACAAAATAACATAGAAATTGAAATAATCATAACTCAGGCTAAGCTGGTGGGTATCATTATAGATGATAAACTTACTTTGAACAACATATACTTAATACTATTAAAAAACTTATTTCAAACAAAGTAAACTCTATAGACACAATTTATGGACAATCATACCAAAAAAAAAAAACACTTGCCAATATCTTTCTGCTCCCTTCCTTCCTGTATGGTGCCCCCATTTACTGCTTTCTGAAATTGTTTTTAGTTGTTTTTTATTTAATTGCATTTATTTAAACTGTATTTGCTTTAATGTTGCTACACACTCGTATGCTAGCTTGCACTGCATTTGAATTGTTTTTACTGCTGTTTTAGCTGCTTTTCTGTAAAAAAATAAACAAAACAAACAAAAAATAAAACAACAAAAAAAAAGTCCTAAGCTTGTTTCCCACCTTTCCTGTAACTAGTCTAGTCCAGATACAGATTTGCTGTATCCAGGACTGTTTGTAAGCTTCTGAGCCCCCCCAAGCCTTTCTGTGTTGGAGGGAAACCTTTTAGCTTATCAGTGGGAGTTGTAAGCACTAGGTAGCCTATCTACCACAAGAGGAGTGGTTTCTGGCCCAGAAATTGTAGTTTATTGGCCGTTTGGGCAGTTTTTCCATCCCTTTCAATTTTCTGGTTTAAAAGCCCACATTTGTGCGGGTTTGCGCTTGTTTAAGCTCCGCACAGCGGCACCGAACTGAGGTAAACTATTACTGGTGCCAGAAAGTCTGCTCTTCAGTTTTTTCTTTAGGTCTTACTAGTTCTGTCTCTCTCTCTCTCTTGCACTCCAAATAGCTTAATCGCTTTGCACTTCAACAGGTTTTTGTAGAAATTATTGTAGCACACCTAAGTGCCATCAGCACCAGTCTTCATGGAAATAGCTCCAGTACTTAGTAGTTATGGCACCCCTCCTGGCATGATTAAAGGGCATTTCCCTGTGCTTTCTCCTATTAACTCTGTGCATGTGGGCATTCTGAGGCAGTGTTTTAACTGTCTCATGTACACAAACAATTTTCTCTTCTTACCTCCCAACACTTAGACTCGTGAGAGATGCACTTATATCATCAAATTGGAAGTTATGCACTCTCCAGCCAAGACTGGACCAGCTAGTCAAGAGGAGAAGGTCAGCACCTACACCACACCACATCGAACACATAGCCCTCCAGAACACCCACCTCTCACATAAAAACACAAACCACATACCCACCTTCATGGAGGCTCTCAATAGAAATTTACTCAAACAGCAGAGACCTCCAAGACAGAAATGCACTTGAACACCACAACACAGCACAAAACACAGGACACATAGCTCACCTCCACAGTATGCCCCTCAACCTAACCCCTAAGGCTAAACACCTTGCCCAATACACTAATCATAGGTGACTCAATAGTGAGACACACAGATGTCCCACTCTCTATGTTGAATAAGGAGAAGGTAACAGTCAGCTATCAGGTGCCAGAATCCGACACATAACGCAAGCACAGGTCACTCCACAACCGGAACAAGTATGACTCTGTCATTGTACATGTGGGTGTGAATAACCTGAGATGCACCTCCCAAACTAAATGAAAAGAGACATGGTGGAGCTCTTGGATTATGTGGCCCAGGCAGGTATGACCCTAGCCCTGAGCAGTATCTTACCGTCACCCAGAATGATACCGCAGTACAAACAAAATATGATTGACTTCAACAATTGGCTAAGTTTCTGGTGTCATTCTAAGAGGATCCAGTATCTCTCTGCTTGGGATGGCATGATTGACAGACCTCGATACTTTGCCAGAGATGGCCTGCATCTGTCACCCCTGGGTTTCCGGGCACTGGCTAAGACTTTTGTCACCCCTGTAGTGCCTTTTTTAGGCAGTGTTCCAAATTACCACCATAACAACTATAAATAAATGCAATCTGAAGGGCATCCTGCTCAATGCTAGAAGTCGAAATCTCAAGCACACCTCAAAATGGAGAACATCGACATTTGTGCTGTAAAGGAGACCTGGTTTAAAGCAGCAGAAAGCACCCCTGTGCTATCAGGCTATAATTCAATCCACACCTTTTGGCCCCGAAACATGGACTGAAGCTCCAAAGGTGATGGTGTCTCCATATTCATAAAGGATATGCACACCTCCAGACTAGTAGCCCAGCATAACACATCTGAGATACTTCAGGTACAACTAACATTGGGTAAGACAGTGATCCAGGTCATAGCTTGCTATAGGTCCCCAGCCATGTCCCTAAACTCTCACTCCACATTCCTAAGCACCATAGAATCTATCAAAGTTCAACCCAACACAGTCATACTAGGAGACTTCAACTACCCCTCTATCAGCTGGGAAAACTACGCAAGCACCAATACACTGGCCCAACGCTTCCTGGAATTCATCAATTCCAATGCCCTGGGCCAGCTCATTCTGACCCCCACTAGAGGAAGCAACATCCCTGCCCTGGTTATTACTAACATGGGCGACCGTTGCTCTACACCAATAGCCAATCCCACCCTGGTCAGATCCAACCATAAACTAATCACATGGAAATCCACATCTCACCCACACACCCTGCAAAAGTAACCACCTTGATAAACTTCTCCAAAGCAGACTTTGGGCTCCTGAAAACAGAGGTAGCTAACTTCACAGCACCCGTGCCAATGGAAAATAGCTGCATGACTGCCAAAACATACACCAATGCACTGTACGAACATGTACATAAATGCATGGAACTAGTCATATCCAACAGAACCAAGTCTCTTTCCTCCAAGCCAATATGGTGATCCCCTGCCATTAATAAACTCTACAGCAGAAGGAAGAAACTGTTGCAGAAAAAGGTGACTTCCCAAGACTGGAAACACTCCCTTATTAGCCTCAACAAAAAGTTGAGAGCCCTCATCAAATCCTCCAAAGTCGGCTATGAAGGCAAAATTGTGTCAGACACTAAAAACAATCACAAAGCCTTCTATATTTATATCAAGAACCTCCACAGCAATACCCAGATTTGCTCTGAGTTACTGCACAGTGGTACCTCCTATACTGTGCCAACAGATATTGCCAACATACTGGCTGACAGATTCAGTGCCAACTTTATCCCTCTATACCCACCTAAAAAACCAATTACAATACTGGAAGAATGCCAGGCATTGTCCAAAGCCAAGAATACAGCTTCCATGGGACCGGATAATATCCTTGGCTGTGTTCTTCATGAACTACAAAGTGAACTGGCACCATATCAGTGTGCCCCGTTCAGTCACAGCCTCACCTCAGGCTTTTTCCCTACTGAATGGCTCACTGCTACAGTCATCCCTCTCCATAAAAGGGGAGCAACTACAGACCCTGGGAATTATCACCCCATTAGCTTGATGAGTCTGATATGTAAAGCTATGGAGAGCATCATCATGGACCTGCTTAACAAAGATATAGGAAATCTCCAAACTCTAGACACCATGCAATTTGGCTTTGTGAAAGGGAGATCATGCCTGCTCAACCTGGTTGACTTCTTTGAGTCAGTCACCAAGGCTGTGGATAAAGGTAAGGCAGTGCATACAGCATACCTCGATCTGGCCAAGACCTTTGATACCATTCTTCACTCGGGAATTATTGATAAACCTCACCAAACTAGGCATCAACCCCTGTATCACTAGTAGGTTGCGAATTGGCTCACAGATAGAACACACAGTGTGAAAGTAGCAGACTGACCAGTCACAAGTGGAGTCCCACAGGGATTGGTCGTGGGTCCTCTCCTGTTCGTCATCTACTTCTCAGAAGTCCAGGCCAACCCAAAGGACTCTGGCTGACCAGGTTTACAGACAACTGCAAGCCGTGAGCCATTATTAACTCCCCAAGTGATGCAGGCATCCTACAGAAAGGCCTCACTTAGACCAATGACTGGTGTCAAAACCATGGCCTTAAGCCAAAAAATGTACTGTCATCCCCTTTGGCAAAAACTCAGTTCCCACTAATTACCACATCGATGGGAGCCCACTGAACACTGAAGGCATTATAAGAGATCGGGGGTGCAGGTTGACAGCAACCTCTCCTTCGACCACCACATTACCACTGTGGTCAGAAAATCCTTCTATATGGCACATCTCATTACCAAGGGTTTTGCATCCAGGAAGAAAGAAGTCATCATCTCTTTCTACTCTTTTCTCATTAGACCAGTCGTCAAGTATAATGCACCATTTGGCATTCGCTAGACACCTGCAACAGCTGGAGAGGCCACAGAAGTACCTCATGAAGAGGATCCTAGGCATTAAATACATGTCCTACAAAGACAGACTCAAAAGACTCCAGCTATTCTCTGTCTCATGTCACCTACTTAGAGGCGATCTGTGCTTGATTTACAAAGCCATGTCTGACCCAGCTCTGTTAGAAATGCTACATCTAAAGAAATCCCAATCCCTCTACATCACGCACTCCAGAGACCTCAACCTCATTACCACAATCAACAGAACACCCAGAGACTGCCCATGCTCTGGAATAGACTTCCCATACATGTCAAGCAGAGCACCTCGCTGTCCCTCTTAAACAGAAATCTTGATGAGTGGATGGGTAATAGAAAGTTCACCCCGGAGATCACTCCAGTGGCTCTACTTGATAGAGGCATTGCGAATGAACGTCAGGCGGCACGATGCCAGGGCACTTCTATGAGCTTGGCTTGTAAAGGCTCCAGGGCCATTAGCCTAGTGCACATCTATGAACCTATGAACCTATGTATACTAACTTCCATATGTCCCCAAAGAATAAGCTTCAATCTTGCTATTATAAAATAGCCAAATTTGCAACTGGCACACCTTACCTCATGCACCACTGTCATGTGCTCAAAGAACTTAACTGGCCTGAATTTCCACATTACCTTAACTTTATACAACTATCTCTTGCTCACAAAATAATTTACAAGCCAGACGGATGCCCTGCCTTAAAATCTATCTTACAGCCCTACACCCCCTTCCGTATTCTCCATTCCACAAATAAACAGCTTTTAAATGTATACAAACCCAACAAAAGACCTGGATACAGCCTCTACTCCTATGCCATTGCAAGACTATGGGATGCCCTACCTCCAAACATCAGTGCTTTAGATTCCTTTAACATTTACAAAATTATGCTACTAAATCACTTTTTCAACTCTCACATATGCTCCTACTCCCTAAATTAAGACTACCATACCTAATCTATCCCCTTTGACTTCCTTTCTCCCTCCTTACTGCCTATACTTTACCTTCACCATCATCTTTCTTCCCAGCCTGGCATCTGGAATTTCTTGAACTTCATATCTCTCTCTAATTCCTCTTTTCTGTTTCTCCTGAAATACTTCTAACAACACTTCTTATCTTATTCTTTTTTTCTATACCTCCTGCTTCTGATAATTCTCTCACTTTAATTTTCACTTATATCCCTCAGAATACATATCACATTAACCCCCTCTCTCACTAGAATATCCTCCTTACATCTCATTCAGTATTATGTCCTCTTTTACCTCCTTAACATCACTTCCTCTCCTTCCAATATGCATTACTTGTCTATCTCTGTACTATCATATTCTCTTTCCCTGTGACTTACTGCCATCGTTATTTAACTTCTACCTTTATACACTCAAAATACAATACTGTGTCATGTGTAATAACTAAATCTGCTCTGCTACTAATGCTCATTTCAAATCTAGGATTTTAGACTGAACTTTAAAATCTGTTGCTAATGTTGTCTATGCTCAAGACCATTTGTATTATGTCTAAAGAGATATGTATGCTTATGTTTAATTGTAAATACTACTAATCTTTGTATTTTACCAGTAACCTATGCAATATTGAGCTATAACTGTTAAATACAATTGTTAACTTTGTCTGACATCGGTCTGAGGCAAAAAGTTTCCTGTATGCACGATGAACATCTTATATGTTTATATTGTTCTTGGAGGTTTTCTCCCCAGGCCTCCACCAAAAATGGGTTCCTGACCAAGTTGGACTTTCCTGGTCAATAAATACATTTTGTTAAAACTAAACAATTCTTAACATTATGTTCAGCAAATAAGATAGCTAATATGAGTTAGCAGCACTGCTGAACATAACAAAGCTTCTTAAAATAAAATTCTTTTCTTGGCTGGCCATGGGATCCCCCTGGACTGCTGGACCCTGGATGGTTGCCCAAATCACCCCTATTATAATATGCCACTGGCTCAAAGACCTACCTTTATTCCTAAAAGTTTGGAGTATTTCGTCTTTTCAGGACTTACATCATTATTTCTATTCCCCATTTCCTCTCGTGGCCATAAAGTCATGTCTCCATTTGACCTATTCCTTCCTCCCTGCTTCTGGCATTAGAAGACATCAAGAAAGAGACACAAGAACAAAAGGGAGTAGCTGCCATCCTGTAGAAGGTTGGGAAATTTGTAATACTTCTAGTAGCCCTCTCCCTGCCAACAGATTCAGCACAATACCTAGTTATAGCAAGCTGCTTATAGACCTTACGTTTGTATACCTGCAGTATTCAGACAAGTTCAGATGAAATGGAAAAGGCATTTACTGCCAGTACATTTTTGCATGGGTATCTGGAATATAATTTCTTCAGCCATCAGTTCCCATAGCCAAAGCTACGGCACTGGACCCAAGGAAAATGGGTTCAGCTCTGAGGGTTTTGGAGACATCCCTTCCACTTGAAGTCTCAATGTTGGATAGCTTGACCCTAACATCAGCCTTGGATTCAAGCTGGGTGGAGTTCAGGGATTTACCTAGTGAGGTAGCGTCAACTTCTACTGTTCAGATCTCCAGATATCCCTCTGCATTGGCATTTGAGGCTTTTGAAAGAGCAGTCTCCAGATCAGAGATTTGGACTACTCTTCCTAGCTTGGCTCCACCTGTCTCAGAAAGAACACCCTGGGTCTTGATCCTTCTCATTCAGTACACATAGGACAACTGGATCTGATGAGCCTTGAGTCACTCCCTATGGAAAACTTGGAAGTTTCTTCCAAGTCTTCTCTGGAACACCCCACCAGTGAGGCACCTTGTAAGCATGTGTGTAAAAGGAGGCACACAGACTCCACTCAGGAGTCTGTCAAAGAGACACAGATTTTGATGATGGGGTGGGGTCTCCCAGATCCTCCTTGAGGATGTCTTGTTTGGAGAAATTCTCAAACTTCCTAGACAGAAGGGCGGGTGGTCCTCCAAAGACACCCCCCAAAGATGAGTCAGTATTCCTTGAGGCCTTTGGGTCCAACTTAGCTACATCTTGAGTGGTTCTTCCTGCAGATTAGATGGTGGGCCTCATCTGTAAGCAGGCTTGCAAGGAACCAGATGTGGCTGAAGCAATTTCCTGAAGACCAGATAAGTAATTAGTCTCTGTAAAAGATCACCAGCATTGGAGCAAGGGGCTTGTCCTGGATTCCATAGTAGTGATGGTGGCCACCAAAAAAGAGCTCACAGTGGAAATACCTTCTGTCCATCCCCCTAGCAGGAAGTCTAGGCCACTGGACAGATTCAGGAAGTGGACATATGCTTCAGCTACCTTCACTTCGAGGGCACTGAACTACTTGGCAGACATCACTAGATTTCATTGGGATTTGACCAAAAAAATCTCCAAGTCCTTCTCTGGGTCTACATCTGTAGAAGATAAGAAAACTTTGAACTGTTAGTTAGGCACCCTACAGTCTTTGCCAAATGTCTCAGTGTGTCTTATTTCTAGCACTACTGAAGGCACTTTGAGAGCAGCAGGCATGGGCATTACCATTAGGGGACATACCTGGATGTGCTTGTTTTACTTTGAGGAGCATTTCAAGACTTCCTTTATTAATGTGCCATTTGACAGCTCAACAACTTTGGGCCCAAAGTCAAAGACACAGTAACCAGGTGTGAGCAAGATGGAAAGTCCCTTTCTACAGTCAGAATATGATTTGTAGGTCCAGAGATCTTTCAAGGAACCAGAAGGTGGAAAGAAACTATGGTTCCAGAAACCCCAAGAGTTCTTTGACACTTCTGGAGATAGACCCCCCTCCCCAAGGCAGATGTGGGAGTTCTAATAAAGGACATCACTCATGAGGCAGAGATGGACAGCAGAAACAAGGCTTCAGAGGTCCCTTCACCTACAGGCCTTATCAGCACCCCCTGAAGGGTTTGCCTGACTGCTGTTCTCTGGAGGCAGTCTTAGGCACCTGTCTCTGCACCTCAAAGCCTGGATGTCCATCACAAATGACAGATGGGTGGGTGCAGAGAATAATAATAATAGGCTATCACATTCCATTTTTGTCTTTATCCGAAATTGAAAAAAAGTGACCAAACATTCCTTCCTCTCAAAGACCAGCAGCAGTCAAGGAAGTAAAAAAGTTGCTAAACAAATGACTCATCCAAGAGGTCCCATCAGACCAACTAAGATCCAAATTCTTTTTGGTGTCAAAAGAGGCCAGGGACCTCAAGCCAATCTTGTACCTCAGCCACCTCAATCAATATATCAAGCGATCAAAGTTCCGGAATGGTCAAGGTTCAATCCATTCCCCACTTCTGAGAGTGAACAATTGGATGTCCTCCCTAGGCCTCCAGGATATACACCATATCAAGACGGACAGGTGACCGAGAAGGTTTCTCCATTTCTGGCTGGGAGCCAGTCATTTCTAATTTAGAGCCCTGCCCTTTGGCCTCACCACAGCCCCCCAGGTATTCACCAAATGCATGGCAGTGGTAGCAGTGTACCTGAGACTACAAGGGTTTTGGGTGTTCCTGTATTTGAATGACTGGCTCATCTCCACCCTTACCAGGAATCCGCTTATCAAAGCAACACAATCCTTGCTCCAAATTTGTTTAACACTGGGCATCACAGTCAATCCAGACAAGTCAAAATTTTGCCCTGTACAAGAAATGGAATTCATTTGTGCACACTTGGACACAATTCATCAGACAGCAAAACTTCCACAGAGCAGGTTATTAACACTTCACTATCATGGTCAAATTTTCCTTTTGTCCCAACAGCCAATGGCAAGAATGGTCTTCATTTACTGGGTTCAATAGCAGCCTCCATCACCTTAGTCCCTCTCACCAGATATCACATGGGAGTAATATAGTGGACCCTAAGAGTGTAGTGTTCTATCCATTGACAACCAGTGTCTTTCCAGTACATATAATGAAGACTGGCAGGACTCACATCCACTGGTGGCTCAAATTCCCTATGTTATTGCAGGGTCACTCGTTTGTCTTTCACCAACCCAAAGCCACTGTGACAACGGATGCTTCCCTGTTAGGGTGGGGGAGAGCACTACAGGGGAAAGATAGTCCAAGGCACATTGTCCTCTTCCAAGGCCAATCTCCTTATTAGCATTCTAGGGATGAGGGCAGTCCTTTTAGCACTTCAAGCCTTTCAGGACTCCCTCCCTCCCTCAAGGACTGATATCTAGCCAAACCGACAACATGTCAGTAGTCTGGTACATCAACAAGCAAGGGGGAACCCAATCTTATTTGTTATGTCAAGAAGCCATGATGGTTTGGCAATGGGTGATATCTTCCAATCACTTTCTTCTAGCAATGCACACTTCAGAGAAATCTCATGTTTTACTAAATAGCTTGAGCAGATCCATCCTCCTGCCCCACGAGTGGTGGAGCAAATGTTTTGTTGCTGGGGTCAACCATGATGGGATATTTTTGCTTCTCCCTAAAACACCAACTTCATCAGATTCTTTCCCTGACCCCTCCCCCCCCTCATTGGGGGAGTCACTCAGAGATGCTCTGATTCACATTTGGCCCCCCAGTCTCCTCTACACCTTTCCACCAACTCCTCTCATCCCAAAATTTCTTCAGAAAGAACTAGCGAGGAAGCTCACGGTGATCCTCATTGTCCCCTTTTGACCTCTACAGGTTTGGTTCCCCTACTTAAAGCCTCATTTGAAACAACCTCCATGCATGCTGGATCCCAGTCCAGAACTCATTTCCCACCCTTCCAGCCTGCTTCTTCCAGAAATTCAAGCCCTCACGTTAACTGCTTGGTTATTCTGCTACCAGTGATGGCTAGTCAGTCCAGGCTTTCTTCACAAGTTATCCATATTCTTACTTCCTTCCAGAGACCACCTACTAGAAATATTTACAAAAGCAAATGGAAAAAATTCTCTGTTTGGGCTATGAAAAGAAATTTAGACCCTTTTTCAGCACCTCTCCCACTGGTCTTAGACTTTATAGCCTGTCTCTTTCAGAATAGTGCCAGCTAATCCACTATCAGAGTCCAGTTATCCACTATTTCCAGTTTCCACAATGGAGAAAATCAGTCCCCCATTCCTTCTGTCAAATTATCTAAGGCCTATCTTAGGGGTACCTTTTGTCTCAGGACTCCCCTTAGAGATCGTACTCTTCCTTGGGACATTACTATTCTCCTTCAAGCACTGACTCAACCATCACATTTGAACCTGCAGCCAAAGTGGAGCTCTGGTTCCTAACATGGAAAACACTGTTGCTGGTGGCAGTTACTTCTGCTAAAGGGGTATCAGAACTCTACATCCTTTCTTGTAAACCTCAGTACATTGTTTTTCATAAAGGCAGTGTTTCCCTTCGAACAAATCCTTCCTTTTTACCAAAGGTATATACTGAAACAAACTTAAATCAAAACATTAATCTGTCAGTTATCTTCCCAAAATTTTCTAACAAAGGAGAATGCAGTCTAAATGTATTGGATGTTCATAGGCAACTTCAATTTTACATTCGTCATTCAGTAAGTCTGATCAATTTTTCTAGCTTTTTCAGCAAATAAACTGGGACATGGAGTTTCCAAAGTCTCCTTATCCAAGTGGTGGTCTTTCTGTATAACTCATGTATACAAAGAAAAAGCCGTACCTTTAACTAAGTCTGTCAAAGCTCACTCTGCTAGGTCTGTGGCCATCTCAACAGCTTTCTTTTCCAGAGCATTTATTGATAACATTTGTGCTGTTGCTATGTGGTCTAACTTTCATACCTTCATATCCTACTTTAAATTGGATTTAGTTTTTAGAGGTTCTCCAGAATATCATTCCCTGAATCCACCCAAGGTTTACATTAGCTGGAAACATTAGTTTACATTAGTTAAGGAACAGATAGAAGATATAACATCAGATATGAAAGTTATGCATTTACCATAACGATAGATTTGTGTTGTCTGCTTCCATCCATCCATCCCCAACTTCTCTCCCACCTATACCCCTGCCTGACTATGGAACCCATTTTTCATTTATCATAATTTGGCTGGATTGACCTATTCTAAATCCCTCTCAAGTATATTTTTAGCTCCAGTTCAGTTTCTGAGCATTTATAATCTATTGAATACTGGTTTATATCATAGCTCTTATTGCTGTTCATTGTAAGGTGCAAAATATTTTTCCCTTGGGGAAAATCAGTCTGAGGTAATGTTGGGCTTTGCAGGGGTTATGGGTAAGGGGAGTCTAGGTTTGGGATTCAAAGTTTTGAGTGGCCAAACACTGACCTAAGGTCCAATCTAAAGACCCATTTGTTCAGACGGACAGAAGCAGACAACACAGATCTATTGTTAGGGTAAGTTTGTAACTTTTGTTTATAGAAAAGAAGGTTAGAGTGGCTGTTAGGCAAGATAAAAGTGCAGATAGAGGTAAAAGTAATAGCAGTTATACAATATTTTTTACACGTTTGAGCAGTTCTACAGTCATATAATGGTACCTCACATTACAAATGAGGCATGAAACTAGCAGGAGGTGAGACTGAATTTTATCAATTGTCAGAAAAACAGGTGCAGATAGTATCCTTCTGCAGGTGTATTTTAATTCAATATTGGAAGACTGCCATAAAAAAGAAAGTGCTTTCTCCAAATTCGACCCTGCTCTATGGATGCCATCAGCATATGAGAAGGGAATAAAGGTTGGATGATGCAGACTGATGTCATTTGTAAGTGGGAAGAAAAGTCTGGGTTCTAGACAAAACCTTGTTGCACACCACTGTTTAGAACTGGTTGAGATGAGATTCCTTGGTATGGAGTTGCTTCCACCTTGTTTTGATACCATATTGCCATGCTGCTGTCAGATCTTTCTTTAGCTTCCTGGGTTATATGTCCAAAAGCATTATGAAGGTCCAAACTGCCAGGTTGCGCATGACGGAATTCCAGCATTATTTGAGCAGTCTGTAACACCACACAGAGAATCTTTTGAACTTAGAGTCATATGATACTGTGGATTATAGAAGCATAGAAAAATATAAGTATATTCTTGTGCTTCCTTCCCCTTTTTCAAGTGTTAATAACATACACACAGCAGGGCATGTTTCTGGAGCCATGGACAGTTTCCTGGGTGTGGCACCCATATTGCGGCAAACCAGTTTGAAATAGATCTTGGCAGTTGTCATGGCCTTGCAGATATTCCAAAACTGTCTCCAGCAGTGAGTTCTCTCAATGGTTATGGGCAACACCACATTCCTGTTTTACTTAAGGTCCACAATATTCATTCATATCGCTTTTGCAGGGTTGCCTCTTCCTTCAACGGAACTGAATATTATTTTAAATCTGTTGACCATATCGAAGATTCAAAGATTCAAAGAAACTTTATTGTCATTTAGGACCACAGAAGTGCAGCCTAAACGAAATTACAAATGTCAGCTCACAAGAGAAATGCAGTTCAATAACATAGATACAGCAGTATCAGAGAATAACAAAGAAAATAACACGTATGACATGCAAGAGGTAGTTCACATTACATAAACACATTTGATACCCATTATCCAGTGATAAATAATAAATAAAAATAAACACCCACCACCAAACCCCTTCACCATTAAGATAGAGAATAAATAGAGACTAGTGAATAGCAGCTGTTTAGTTATCATATTGCAATTGTTAACCTTAAATGTGAAAACTAAAAAATCCACAAGCAGCAGGTAGAATCCAAACGAAAAACCAGGTTTATTCCAAAATAAGCATACAATCAAATGTGACTTAAATGTGACTCAGTATAGCCATCATATTGTGTAATAGTAATACTGGTGGAAATTGCTCTGAGCATCAGGATTAATGAAAAAAAAGAGGCTTCAATCTATCAGGCATTATGGATGGTGCCCAAGTTAATAAGCCTCACAGCTGTAGGATACAAACCATTCCTGAATCTGGTAGTCCTACAGCAGAAGCTGTGGTACATCCTTCCAGATGCAAGTTTTGAGAACCAGTTGTTGGCCAGATGAGTCAAATCAGCTAGTATTTTGTATGTTCTCTTTCTTGCTCTTGCAAAGAAAAGCTCCTGAAAAAAGGGAGGTTTATCCCCAAGATTTTCTCAGCCACCCTCACCACCCTCTGTAATTTCTTCTTTTCAGCAATTGTGCAGTTGCCAAACCATGCTATGAAGTTGCTAGTGAGGATGCTCTCGATAACTCCGCTGTAAAAAGTGGTAAGAGCAGAAGGTGGGTGCCTGACTTTTTTGAGCTTTCTCGGGAGTTGGTGGTGAAGCCTCTGTTGAGCCTTCTTGACTATATGGTTGAAATTAACAGTCCAGGAGAGGCCATCTGAGATGTGAAGGCCCAGAAACATGGTTGTTTTGACTTTCTCAACTACCTCCCCTTTGATAGTGAGTGATTGGTGAACTGTTGCCTTTCTCCTGAAATCCATAATTATTTCTTTGGTCTTACTAACATTCAGGTCCAAGTCCAGAGTGTTCTTCTCACACCGGGCAATCAGAGTGTTCACCTCATCCCTGTAGTTATGTTCATCCCCACCACTAATAAGACCCACAACTGTGGTATGATCAGTGAATTTTATAATATGGTTTGAGTTATGTTTTGCAGTACAGTCATGGGTGAGAATGGTGAATCACCTTTTAGATCATGAGAACCACCTCAGAAGTGTAAAGCCAGTCCACGTACGACAAACACAACCACTGTAGATACAGAAAATGTATTCAACAATAAAAATCCACAGGTTAAGCGCTTTCTTCCCTTAGCTTAAAAAGGGACTTCCTCAGAACACTTTAAAATGAATGAAATACCCAAAACCCAGCCATATATATCCAAAATAATTGATTAGATAATGAATATTAATTGATTAATTAAACCTTAAAGTAATATCCACTTTGCTACCTTAAAAATAATAAACTACATTTTGTGACCATACAACCAATTATAATATGTAAATATGAAAAAGTGCACTATCAATAACATAAATAATAATAATATATACTATGTTAAATACAGTGCTTAATGCAAAATGTCTCAAATCATGTAAACATTCCATATATTAAAATCCATACAATGATGTTAAAAAAATGATGTTAAAAAATCTATACCTGAAAAACTTTTTACAGTAAAATCAATTAATTTCCTCATAATTTCATAATGGGACTAAAAGGACAGTTAAACAAAATCAATTACCCCAAAATGTGCTTACACTGGAAATATTGACTGCCTCATTTAACCCTGGAAAGTTAGCTGCATCCAATCTAAGCTGCCATCTCAATTCACAAATATCTAAGTGAATATCTAAAACTCTCCCCTGTGGGTCCTTTGGCATATGTTGGATCACCAAAAATTTAAATATATGATTGCTAAACTGATGTATATGTCTAGCAAGTGCATTCATTAGTCTCTTGTGTTTTATATCTAATAAATGCTCTGCTATTCTGTTTTTAAAAAATCTAGCCCTCTTCCCCACGTAAAAAGTTGGGCACATGAGACACTTAGCTAAATAGACAACACTAGCTGTATTACAATTAAAGTGTCCATTTAGTCTCAGAATTTTTCCATTCAATACAAACTTTTCCCCCTTCTCCAAAATATGGGGGCAGTAATTACAATGTTGACACTTAAAATTACCTTTTTGTCTAACATTACCCTTTCCATTGTGAGGATTGACTCTCTCAAATATATCTTTGAATGATATATCCCTTTTGTAAATGATTTTTGGTCCTCCTCCCACTTAATGGGCTATATTCGCATCAAGTTGTAGTATATCCCAGTTACTATATATAACGTCTACTATCTTCAACATATCCTGATTAAAACAAACAATGAATCCCATACCAAAATTAGGATCCATAAGTTTGTTTGAAACACCCAAAGTGTCCTTACCATAGACCAAAATCGGTCTGTAAAAAACAGTGTTCCTTTTATCAATCACCTCTTGACTTACTCCCTTTAAAAGGGCCTCCAGATACCTTCTTACTTTGAACATATTCGTAATAAGGCTAACTTCGTCCAAAAAAGCTGTGTCTGAGCTGACCATCCTGGCCACTCTAACCAGCTGTCCTTTCACTATAGACTTTTTCTGAAAGGGTGGATGTTCGCTGGTGTATTCCAAATAGGAATTAGAAAATGTCTTTTTCCTATGAATTTTGGAGCGTAAACTGTTGGACCCAGTGATAAAGAATTCTACATTGCATAATTAATTTTTTCTTTACTATGTGAATATGTGAATTTCAAAAAATCAACTGTATGATTAATATATGTGTAGAATTGCTGCAATTCTGTTTCAGTACCTGTCCATAAAATGAACAAATCATCCAAAAATCTTGTATAAAACAAAATTTTGGACATATATTCACTTTTGAAAACATATTTACGTTCCCAAAAGGCCATAATATAATTAGCAAAGACGGGGGTGCATGCAGCTCCCATTGCTACCCCCATCCTCTGCCTATAATATTGGCCTTCAAAATGCAAATAATTGTTCTTGAGCACCACCTCCATGAGAGTAACATACACATTAATGTTATCCTGATCAAATAGCTGAGTTTCCAAAAGTTGGGCCTCTAACCACTCTAATCTTTCGTGATGTGGTATAACTGTAAAAAGCCTAACAATGTCTATTGTTACCAAAATGTATACATTACCCTGTTCCAACTTGATTCTACCCACTTTATCCAGGAATTCCCACAAATCCTTACAAATATGTGGAAAGCTTTTTAGACCCTTTAGACTTTCTTTGGACCTTTTAGATCATACTTATCCTATTCTCTTAATAGATGTCTCATCTGGAATACAGTTCTTTTCTTGGTAGTCACCTCTACCAAGAGATTTTCTGAATTGCAGACACTGATGTGCTCTCTTTTTTATATAGTCTTTTACAAGTGCAAGTAGTTCATGCCTCACGGTCCATGATTTGTTTGCCATATTTTTCTCCACACTCCTAAAAACTGACTGGGATGTTATTTTATGAATCACAGGAGGCAGTTGAGAACATGTATTTCATTAACCAAAGACATTAGAAAATCTGATGATTTTTTTTACGTAGAATATGCTTGGGGCTTCTATGGGTAAGCAAACTATTTCCAACTGGCTTCTCAGCTGAGTGTTTTTAGTGAGTCTCTTCACTAAATACTCCTCTGGAATTGCAGCAGTTTTAGACATGTACTTTCAGGAAATGACAAGCAACGAGATATGTGAAGCAGCAATCTAGCCTTCTTTGTTCACCTTCACAGCAAATATAAATGCGGATTTAGTTTAAGGGTAGAGCTGGGCTTATGGAGCAGTTTTTTTAGACATTGTTTATGGGGGACCTTCTCTTGTGACTTCAGTGTATTCATCCCATGTATAAGGACTGTAGAAACAGACATAATGGAAGAATGAGTGCCTGTCAGTCATTTGAGCACTCTTTCAGTGAGTGCCAATCCCACAAATTAAACCTATTGACAGCCAGCTTTAGTTCTAATAAAAGTTTGCCCATGTAATCATGAAGAGATTGTGAAACTAGTGGTGTGTGTGTGTGTGTGTGTGTGTGTGTGTGTGTGTGTGTGTGTGTGTGTGTGTGTGTGTGTGTGTGTGTGTGTGTGTGTATAAGTATGGATTGGAGTTTGTCTTAACATGGGGATATAGGGGGGTTTGACCCTTGTCAAGATGGTTTTAGGTAAATTATTTTCACTGCTTTGGTAGTCACAGAAAGTTAACATGATTCTGAAACAATATAGTACATTTGTGTGACTGCTGTCCATACCAGATGTTTGGCATCACTTATTTACCCATTAAATTATTTAACTGAGTTAGCCAGTACTTCGTGAAGACCATTAGCTGAGGGGGAGTGGGCACAAGGAAAAAAGCTCCACTAACTAAGTGACAAGATTTACAAAGTGAAACAGATGTTATAGATCAGATATCTAAGAATGTCACTTACATGTCAGCAGTTAAAATATGCAGCAGAGTATAACTCATGATTGTCTATAACATGCATAATTTTGTTTGAGAGCACACAAACTTGCATGCATAGCAAGAGACGAGTATAAGCAATACAGTATTATAATATGTAGTATTGTGTAATAACATTCTTCTGGAAGGTATACAACTTAATAAAAAAGGCAATAAATATTATCAGCACTGGAGAGATCATCAAACAACTGAGAGAAAATGTCTTTAATGTATTTAATAAACACTGAAATAATGAAGTGATAGTACAGTAAAAACACTAGGATGCAAGAAACTAAAAAGAGAAATGTCTAAGTGCAACAGTGGCTGCAGTGTAAGTTAGCAAAAAAAAAAAAAAAAGGTGAAACGTGAGTTGAAGAAAAAAGTTCTTCTTTGAAAGTGTGCAGAGATATAATATATTAGTATAAAGGAAGGCAGATTATATAAGCTGATGTTTATTTATGAGGCCTGCATACAAAAGGCAAAGGCAATCTCAGGTATCTATACTTCTTCTGTAGAAGGAGATTATCTTCCTGGTACATGCTTTCCACTGTATATCTTTTCCTTGGGTTCTGGCCTGTCAGTCATATCCCATTTAGCTAGAATTCCAGAACAGCATTGACCCTCCCAATTATGGAAAAATGTTTCTACTCTAGCATTCCGAATAAGAATACTTGAGATTCACACTGAAGGCATATATTCCAAGACCGATAATCTTGCTGATTTAAAGTGTATAGATGTACCTCTGAAGCTCTCATCACCTTAGATCTTCATTTGGTCTAGTTTCCAACAAAATAATTTATTTTTGTTTTGTTTCCATCTAGTTAAAATAAAGTTTAGCTATGTTCTTTAGACAGATCTTTTATAGAAAGCATGATTGTTGAAGGAATATTATTTTATCACATGAGTATGACATGTATCACTTTTGGTTTGTGAAAGGATGTTAACAGGTCTGGATCCAGCACTAGGTGACCTAGACAGCTGCCGAGGGCCCAGTGCTTTCTGGGGGGCCAGCAACAACATTTTGTTTCTGACAAAACTATAAAAATTTACTATTTTAACTTGGCTTGCATACATCAAAATCAGAGCTGTAAAACCAGTGAGATACTACATGCACACCACTGATAAATTGAGAGTCTTTGGAAGGCTCTTGCAAGATTTGATCTCACTTACATGGTCTGGAAATTTTGCAGCTTATAGGAAGGAATTTCTTTGCAGTGCCAATAGATGGGAAGGGATTTATTTTGCTACCTCCATACAGAATTAAGTACAGGGTGTGTGTGTGTGTGTGTGTGTGTGTGTGTGTGTGTGTGTGTGTGTGTGTGTGTGTGTGTGTGTGTCTGTGAAATGACCCAGTGAAGGGAATTACCTTGTTAATTTATTTGCTTACAGCAACACAGACTCAAACCCTGTACCTTTGCTATGGGGCAAGAGAGTTTAAATCTCTACACAAACTGCCAGGCCATCTTCTATTCTATTCTATTTTATTGCGTGTGTGTGTGTGTGTGTGTGTGTGTGTGTGTGGTAAATCGCTAAGGACTACAGTCTGCCAATGCCAGTCACACAGTTAAATAGTTTGTGGTTCATAGAATACATTTTGATGCTAAACCTGTTTTTTCTGTTAATATTTTAAGTGATTTAGAATAGTGTGCTCATAGCTATCTCCAGGTTTCCAGAACATCTCAGATTTTGCCTCATATTTATACCCTGTCCTATTCCTTAAGCAAGTCACTTTAACCAGGCAGTGTTTTGGGACAACTGGAAATTTGGACTAGACTCATTAATGCTCCTACCCCTGACTGCAACCCTAGTATCTACCCACAAGTCAGAGTAGTTATGGTGTAAAGGAAGAAAATTGATTATAGTAAACAGGAGCATTATCATTTGCACCATGTTCTTTCAATGTGATCCTTGGTTTCCTTGTTCTGTTGAATGTTGACAGTGTGCCTATTTTTTGGCTGTGCATAAATTCAACAGCATTAAGCCTGAGTTTAATGTTAATATTTTAACTATGAATATATTTTTATTTAACTTGTTTTTTGCAGGCACACAGGTATGAAATACAGTCTGTTTGTGCTACAGCAGTTTTACTATACTCAGTGCAGATAAGTAAGGCTATGAGCCATTAAAATCTGCATCCTGTAGTACATGGTTTGATTCCCTCAGCCTTCATTTGTCTTTTATGTGACTCTGTCAAGTTACTTCACCAGACAGTACTCCTGGGCTGCTTCTAGGGGCACTTGTGTATAGTGGGCTGTCTCAGGCTGTTAGCAAATGCCTTACACATTTCTCTTTTAAATTCCTTCACCATTCACATAGACGCTAATTAGTATTTCACTATATTTGAGTATGAATTCCAGCACACCTCTTGTAGTTTAATGGGTTGTTATATTCATGTTAAATGTGAGTTTCAGTGAAACAGAAGTTTACTGTTTCTCATGCTAAGTCTTTTTTCAGTATGGGAGTGTTTTGTTTATGGCAGTCATTTTTTAAAATGAAATCCATATCTCTGTGATAATTTTATTTATTTATTTTTTTATTTGTTTAACATTTGTTAACCGGGAAAGTCCAACTTGGAATGAAGCCTATTTTCAGCAGAGGCCCAGGGAGAAATGCATGCCTGTCTTTATAATGTGGGAGGAAACAGGAGCACTCGGAGAAAACCCACATGAATGCAGGGAGGGCATGCAGACTCCGCACAGAAGGCACTCCAGGCAAGGATCGAACCAGAGAACCTCTTGCTGTGAGATGACAATGCTACCGCTGCACCATCCAATAATTGAAAAAGTAAAGACAAAAATAGTATGCACACTGGCAAGTATGAATAATGTTTATGGTAACTGGGAAAAGACAGCCAAGTAATTGGATATTGCTATGACTAGCAGGGTCCTGATTCATTACCCTGCATAGGGCCCCATTTTTCCATGATCTAGCTGTGTTGACTCTGGTGGTATATGCTGCAACAATACAGCATTATTAGCTATTCTAGTAGACGTGGCCGAATTTTTATTTTCTACATTCTTCTAGTAGGTCAGATCTGTGCTATGTGATGTCAGATGAGATAGCTATTCTTGATGACAGAGAAGACAGGATATAGGGAGTTCAAAATGAGACATAGGTGTTCTGCAAGTATGCAAGCCCCCCAACCAAACAGTATGATGTTCTTCATCTCCCATTGCTGCAGTCCTGACATAAGGGTATTCCGCTGCCCACCATCGGCCCGAATACCAAAGGGCTATAACCGGCGTCGGTCATCGGCGCTCGAGACTGACATCAGTACGTGCCAGTACAAATGCGCATGACCGACGCCATAACCTCAGTCTTTCTTGCCGCATGGTCCCTAAGCAGAAGTAGCATTTGCAAGTGCCGTTCGGCGTTCTGGAATTGTCGGTTTTCGAGTTTCAGACCGGAGACCAAGTTGGGCTAAGTACCCCTTTGGGACATTTTTGGCTTTTTCTTGCCTCAGTATTGACGGATGTCAGAAAAAGTTAATAACTGTATTTCTTGTGGGAAACAGATTCCTCATAGGGATTACCATTCACTCTGCATTCCTTGTTTAGGGCCTGAGCACGACGTTGTTGGGTGTCGCTTTTGTGCTACTTTTAACAAGCGTACTATTAAACGTCGGTTAGACTGTGCTAGGCTAGTGTTTGGTAAACGTTGTAATTATAACATGCCGTCGGATTCTCCGACGACTGGTTCTTCTAAGAAACGCAAAGAAAAGTCTTTGCGGTCCAAACAGGATGAGGCGGCCACTCCGGACGCCGGTTCTGTAGTGCCACTGGCTACTTCAGCGGCTCCTTCTGAAAGTTTACCTGAGTCTCAAGGGGAGCCTTTGTTACTGCAGGAAGTGGCTTCTCCTGTGTTAGGCCAGGCTGAGGGTGCTTCTCTGATGTCAGTGGTTCCCTCCCCTCATAGGGTAGTTAGGCCTCCTCCTTCTCATAGCAAAGCCCATTCTAAGTCTAAGTCTGCCCCTGTTGGTGTGTGTCCCCAGGGTCCAGCTCCTAGGAAGCACATGTTAAAGATGGCTGAAGATTTGATTACTTTAATTAGGGTTCTATGCCCCCCCCTGCGAAGAGGCCCAGGGTAGAGCCAGAGTTGGAGGGTTTGGTTCAGTCTTCCAATGAGTCATATTCCTCTGTAGAAGAACTTCAGGATTTCCCTCCCTATTCTGATTCGGAGGCTGAGGACTCTACTCCTCTCGCCCCTCCAGAAGATTTTTCTTTCTCTGAGACTTTGCATTCTATGAGGGAACATTTCAAATGGGAGGGCCAGGATTATTCTGATTCCGTAAAGACTGAGAGAATTCTTGTTTTTGCCTCAGCATAGGCCCTTGGCTATTCCCCCTGTACTGGATGTTGTTCAGGATGTGTTTTCTGAGGCTGCCCTTAACCCAGATTCTCTGCCTCCTGCCCCGTTAAACCAGACAGATACTACAGGGTTCCGGAAGCTCAAAAGTACTTATATAAGAGTCCTAGGGCTGATCCAGAAACTATTACTCAAGGCCCCAAAGGGGTTAGGGCTTCTGTGGTTAAGAATCCAGTTCCTCTGGACAAGGATGCTAGGGCCCTGGATAGGTGGGGTAAAAACTGTATACCTCTTCTACTTTGGCTATGAGAGCTTTAAATTGTCAGTTTCATATGCTTCGTATCAAAATTATTTGCTGGGCCAATTGAAATGTAAAGTAGATGCTTTAGCTGAAGGTATTGAATGTAAGGAGCTTCAGGATTTAGTGCATGCTTCAGACCAAGTTGGTAAGCATTCTTTGCAGTGTGGTTTTGATGCTTTACAGGCTTCTTCCAGGGTGGCTGCTACTAGTTCAGTCATTCGTAGGCATGCTTGGCTTAAAGATCAGACCTTGTCAGAGCATGTTAAGGCTCGAATTATGGATGCTCCTCTACAATCTGATGTTCTTTTTGGTCCTCCAGTAGAGTCAGTTTTGAAAAAAATGGAGGAAAAAGCTAAGTCTATGCAGACAGTTAAGGATTTTTTACAGGTTCAGCCCCCTAAGTTCAGTAGGAATTGGCCTGCTAAGGGTTGGTCTTTCCCCTCTTCGGATTATCAGTCTAGGGGCAGGTCGAGGCGAGGTAGGGGTAGGGCTTCCTCTCAGGGCCCTGTTACTTCTAGGTCTTTGAGTTCTTCTACCCCTTCTGCTGGGAGGGCAGGGTCAGTCCTTTCGAAACAGACCCAATGACCCGTGTCTTCAGCTGTCGGACTCTGCCTTGCTGGCAGCCCCTCTGGGAGGAAAACTGAGATTTTTCAAAAGGAATTGGCATTTGGTTACCCAAGACAAATGGGTATTGGACATAATAAATCGAGGCTACAAATTTTATTTTCACACATTCCCTCCTTTCAAAGGTATGCCGGATGTGCCTCGTCAGCAAAAACTGGAAGCGCAGACTCAAATTTCTTCTCTGCTTCAGTTGGAAGCAATACAGGAAGTACCTTCTGCAGAAAGAGGCACATGGTTTTATTCCTGTCTTTTCTTAGTGCCAAAGAAAGGAAATACTTGGAGACCAATTCTGGGCTTGTCCATTCTAAATACCTTTCTGGAAATTCCAAAATTCAAGATGTTAACGCTGCAACAGCTGTTACCTATGCTGGGCAAAGATCACTGGATGGTGACTCTGGATCTCAAAGAGGCCTATCTTCACATTCCTATCAGGCCCAGTTGCAGGAAATTCCTGAGGTTTCGGAATGGGAATTTGCATTATCAGTTCTCTGCATTGCCCTTTGGCTTGTCTACTGCGCCCAGGGTATTCACGAAAGTCCTGGCTCCAGTAATAGCTTTTCTCAGGCTAGCAGGAATTCAAATTTATCCTTATCTGGACGACTGTTTGATTCTGGCTCAAGGCAAGCACGAACTTCTTCAACATCTGCAGTATGTAATGACAGTTTTCAGATGCCTAGGGTATTCTGTGAACGAAATAAAGTCCAGTCTAGTACCCTCACAAGAGATGTGTTTTCTGGGTGTGAAACTGAATACAGCTGCTCAGATGGCATTTCTTACCCCAGACAAACAAAGGAATCTTCACCTATACTTCCAACAGCTATCAGTAATGTCCAGGCTGACTGCAAGGACAGTCCTTCAAGCCTTGGGGTTCATGGCATCTTGCATTCTAGTACTTCCCAATGCCAAACTGCATATGAGGAAGCTACAATGGTATCTCAAGAACGTTTGGACTCAACACTGCCACGATTTGGACACTGTCATTCGGATCCTACCTTGCATTCAGAGAGAATTTCTGTGGTGGGCTCAGGAATGTCACCTAAACAAGGGCTCTCTGTGACCCAACCAGAGGCAAGTCAGATATTAACGACAGACGCCTCAGAGTCAGCCTGGGGAGCTCATTTCAGAGGAAAATGGATTCAAGACCTTTGGGCCCCAGAGCTACTTCACTTGCATATCAACATGAAAGAGATGCTGGCAGTTCAATTTGCTTTGGAGGGATTCAAAAGCCTACTTCAACCAGGACTGGTGTTGATTCGAACAGACAACACGACGGTCATGTGGTACATCAACAAGCAAGGGGGAACTCATTCTTACCCTCTTTGCAGACAAGCAATGCTGTTGTGGGAAACTGCTTTGAATCTGCACATCACTCTTCGAGCACAGTTTCTGCCAGGAGCACAAAATTCTTTAGCAGATGTTCTGAGCTCACAGATTGTGGATCCTCACGAATGGAAATTGGACCCTCAGGTATTTCTTCAATTGACAATGGCTTGGGGAAATCCGGACATAGATCTGTTTGCTCCTCCTCTGAATTTCCAACTGCCACTGTTTTGCACAAGGCTATTTCATCCGAAAGCCTGGAAAATAGATGCACTATCCTTCAGTTGGAGCAACCTTCACGTGTATGCTTTTCCTCCTTTGCCTCTTCTTCCACAGGTGCTGTTGAAAGTCAGGAGGGACAAGCCTTGCATGATCCTTATAGCACCGGATTGGCCTCGCCAGCATTGGTACCCTCTGTTGAGGAGCTTGATTCATGTACCACCTTGGCCATTGCCACAGATTTCTCATTTATTGTCTCAGGAGAACAATCATTTTCTCAATGTCAGGGTGCACTCCCTGCCTGACAGCCTGGCATTCTGTTTTAGAGAAGGGGACCTTCAGCTCCCTCAACAAGTTTTGGATGTTATTTTGGAAGCCAGGCATCCTAGTACTCGAAAAGTTTATGCTGGTAAATGGAAGAGATTTTTTCTTTGGAGTTCAGCTAAAGGCTTTGATGTCGAATTGCCTAATTTGAGTTGTACATTGCAATATTTGACTGTTTTATTGGACAAGGGTTTGTCCTTCTCTTCTGTAAAAGTGCATGCTGCAGCTATTTCTGCTCACTATGATTGTGACCCTCCTTTATTTTCACATCCATTGGTTAAACAGTTTCTTAGAGGGGCAAAGAATATCAGACCCCCACGGAGATCTCCTACTCCTACCTGGGATCTTAATTTTGTTTTGGAAAAGCTGACTCTGCCTCCTTTTGAACCTGCAGCTACAGCTGAATTGCAGTTCTTGTCTTGGAAGACTTCTTTTTTGTTGGCTATTACTTCTGCTAGAAGGGTATCTGAATTACAGGCCCTCATGGCAGTGGAACCTTTTCTGATTTTTCACAATGACAGGGTTTCCTTACGTACTAATCCTACTTTTCTGCCTAAAGTGATTTCTAATGTGGCATTGAACCAGTCTATACATTTGCCTACTTTTATGCTAACCCCAAAATGACGGGGAAAAAGTTTTGCATTCTTTGGATGTACATAGGCAGTTGAGGTATTATTTGAGCAGAACCAAAGAGTTCAGGAGTTCTCAACAATTATTTGTTTCTTTTGCTTTGACTTCACGAGGGAAAGCTGTCTCAAACAAACTATTTCCAAGTGGATTAGCCATTGTATTGCTTTTTGTTACTCTCATCATGGTGAGGATGTTCCAGCTGGGATCAGGCCTCATTCTACTAGGGCTACGGCCACTTCTACTGCTTTTTTGAGAGGGGTAGCTACTAAAGACATTCTAGAAGCAGCTACTTGGAGTTCTGTACATACCTTTACAAAGCATTATCATTTACCTCTTTATTCTAGGTCTAGGGCTGGGTTTGCCACTGCAATCTTACAGGGCATGTCAGCAGCTCCTACTGCTATTTAGTTGACCAGCCTCCCTTTTTTCCGTTGCTCTGGGATTCTACCCTTATGTCAGGACTGCAGCAATGGGAGACGAAGAACATAGTACAGTTTTGTACCTACCATAAATGTAGATGTTCGAGGATCTCCATTGCTGCAGTCCAATTTTCCCTCCCTCCTTCCCCCTTTTTCTTTTTAGGTTGAGGTTTGGGTGGTGTTTTTTGCATTCTGACATCTGAGGCAAGAAAGACTGAGGTTATGGCGTCGGTCATGCGCATTTGTACTGGCACGTACTGATGTCAGTCTCGAGCGCCGATGACCGACGCCGTTTATAGCCCTTTGGTATTCGGGACGATGGTGGGCAGCGGAATACCCTTATGTCAGGACTGCAGCAATGGAGATCCTCGAACATCTACATTTATGGTAGGTACAAAACTGTACTTTATATGTAGCAATATTTCTGATTTTTTATGATTTGTGGGTTGTTGAATAAAAGCTGCTGCAGCATTTGTATTGCCTTTAATTGTTTTGCTTTATTCATTTCACTAAAGAATTAATTAATTCATAGGCCTCAATTGTCTAATGTAGTGAAAACATGTTGCATTTTAGTAATATATTTTTTGCAATACCTTCTTTACAGCCTCCAGCAACTGCAAAGTGGTTGACATTTGTCCCATTATATCGGCTGCATTATTTGAGTGATGATCAGAACCTTCTGATCGTCAGCATCCATTATGTAGTCATAGTCATTGTTACATATTACTGTGATACAATCTTCTCTACAAGAGTGGATTGTAAAGGACTTAAGCATTTAGACAAAAAACTGTTACTGTGGCAGTCAGCATAGTGGAGTAAAGTTACATCTTCCTAAACACTTGCTTCTGGTTGCAAGGGTGTAGGGTTTGAATTGTTCCACTTTCATTTACGTACGGTGTGAGATTAAGCAAGTCGCTTAACCAGAACAATGCTTTGAAGCAATTAGGAATTTAAGCTAAAGCTAGGCTCCTTAATGGTCTCCAGGACTGCATGCCTAGTTAAGTATAAACCTGTTGTCATTGTTTGCCAGCCATTCCCTATTGCACAGCTGATTTAGTTGAGGAAATGTCATGGCAGTATCAACAGCACACCATTTTTTTAATGTAACATATGCAATTCAATCTTCAAGGGAAGAAAGCATTGCATATGAAACACTGAAATGCAAAGTCATTTGTGAACACCGATATCTGCATTATTAATAGCTCTCTTTAATGTGAAATTATTTAGATGACTTTTATTTCTGCAGAGATTGTACATATTGACTTAGCATACATTGCCAAGTGGTTAATATTTCTTATGCTGTCATAAATACTTTTTCTATTTAAACAGTACTACATGTGGCTTGAACTTGCTCATCCTAGATGGGGTGTGTGATGACCCTCCACCTCTCCAGTAATCAAGGAGCCTCAATCCTCACCACTGGCACCTGTGGGGAATGTTCACTGGGAGAATAACAGGTACACACACAGCATCTCCAGATGCAGCTGTCTGCATCAAGCACAATCTCAAGCTCACATGGGGAGCACAGTCAGTATGGGGCTGGTTTCTCCCTCTTTCTCCAGATCCTCAATAATACTTCACAGTGGCACAGCTATAGAGATGAGTCCTTAGCCAGGGTTCCAAGCCAAGTCCTCCAACACTCTCTCTGTCCAACCAGTGCTTTGTGTCCCTGTCCAACTAGTTTTGAGATTTGATTTGCACACACACACACACACACACACACACACACACACACACACACACACACACACACACACACACACACACACACACACACACACCTGGGAAAGGTTGGCACAAGTTTACTAGCTATGCCCCCTTTTGCCCAGACTATAAGGTAGTTATCACTGCCACCAGAATCCCTCACCAGCTACTTTAAGGCCCTTACAAGAGTTCCCAATATACTGAGTGAAATTAATATTAATACAAATGGATGTTTGACCAAGATCAAGGCTATTAGGAGTGGCCCACACAGTGTCACCAAATAAATATGCAAGTACTCTTAAAACTTAAATATCTGTACAAAGATCAGCCACAATGGAAGGTTTAAATATATTTAATAATAAATAATAAAAGAACAAGAAAATACTAAGTATATATTCACAGTGACATCAGAGTTCAAAACATGCAAAATATTTAAAATAACATTGAAGGACAGGCTTAGACAAATAAAGAAAAAAACAATATCTACAGTAAACTTACTTAGCTAATAGAGCAGGGCCGATGGTGTGGTGAATGGTCCTTATTGTCAGGCCCAAGACAGAATACAGAATGCTCAGTCTCACTGAGAGACTTCTCAAAATAATATCTTCATAGGTTCATAGGTAGGTACTAGGCTATCGGCCCTAGGGCCCATACAAGCCTAGCCAAAAACTGTACCCTGGCTTTCGCCACCCAAGAAAATTATTTTCCTGTGGCCATGTCGAGCAGAGCCACAGAAGCGATCCCCAGGGTGAATTTCCCATTTCCCATCCAATCATCAAGATTTTTCTTAAAGAGTGCTAATGAGGAGCTCTGTTTGACATAGATAGGTAGTCTGTTCCAGAGTATGGGAAGTCTCTGGGACAGGAATCTATCCCTCCAGCATGTTCTGTTTATTGTGGTGACAAGGTTTAGATCCCTAGAGCGTGTAGCTCGGAGGGATTGGGATTTCTTTAAGTGGAGCATGTCCAACAGCTCTGGGTTTGACATAGCTTTGTATGTTAGGCAGAGATCACCCCTGAGTAGGCGATATGCGATGGAGTAAAGCTGTAGTTTTTTAAGACGGTTTGTGTGGGGCATCTGTTTGAGGCCAGTAATCCTCTTTGTGAGGTATTTCTGTGGTCTTTCCAGTTGTTGTAGATGTCTTGTGAGGTACATACCAAAAGGGGCGTTGTACTCTATAATGGGTCTAATGAGTGATGAGTAGAGGGGAACAATGACCTCTTTTTTCTGGATGAGAATCCTTTTGTGATGAGATGAGCCACGTAGAAGGATTTCCTGACCACTGTGGCAATGTGATTATCAAAGGAGAGACTACTGTCCACCTGTGTCCCAAGGTCTCTCATCACATTTTCGGCATTAAGTAGACTACCAGCTATGTAGTAGTTCATGGGTACAGAGTTTTTACCAAAGGGGATGACAATACACTTTTTGGCATTGAGCTTCAGGCCATGGCTTTGACACCAGGTATCTGTCTCAGTGAGGCCCTTTTGTAGTTTGTCCACATCATTAGGAGTTTCGATTATGGCTCCTAGTTTGCAGTCATCTGCAAACTTTGTTAGCCAAAGACCTTCTGTGTTAGCCTGCACTTCAGAGAAGTAGATACCAAACAGGAGAGGACCCGGGACTGAACCCTGTGGTACTCCACTTGTCATTGGTCTGATGTCGGATTTGGAATCCGCTACTTTCACAGTGTGGGTTCTGTCCGTGAGCCAGTTGGCAACCCATCTTGTGACATAGGGATTTATACCTAGTTTATGAGCTTATCTATAATTCCAGAGTGGGGGATGGTGTCGAAAGCCTTGGCGAGATCTAGATAAGCTGTGTGAACCATTTTACCCTCATCTATGGCTTTGGTGACTGCTTCAAAGAAGTCAATCAGGTTTAGGAGACATGATCTGCCTTTTATAAATCCAAACTGGGTAGGGTCCAGAGTTTGGAGATTACCAATGTCTTTGTTTATGAGTTCCACGATGATACGTTCCATGGCCTTGCAGACCAGGCTCGTCAGGCTAATGGGGCGGTAGTTCCTGGGGTCCGTCATGGATCCCCCTTTGTGGAGTGGGATAACCATCGCGGTGCTCCATTCAGTGGGTACAAAGCCTGAGGAGAGGCTATGATTGAACATAGTACTTAGGTAGGGTGCCAGTTCATTCTGTAGTTCATGTAGAACTCAGCCTGGGATATTGTCAGGTCCCATGGATGCTGTGTTCTTGGCTTTGGAGAGTGTGTTTTTTACCTGTGCAGCCATGATTATAGGAACTCTGCATTCTTCCGGTATAGGGATTAGCCCTCTAGGGGGTGAGAGGGGAGTAAAGTTAGCACTGAACCTATCTGCTAGGATGTTGGCAATATCAGTTGGTTCTGTATATTTAGTGCCATTGTGCTGTAACTCAGAGCAGATATGAGTGTTCCCATTTAGATTCTTGACATAGCTATAGAATGCTTTGTGGTTGTGTTTAGAGTCATTGGCAATTTTGTTTTCGTAACTAGCTTTGGAGGATTTTATGAGGGATCTCAGCTTCTTACTGAGGTTGACCAGGGAGTTCCTCCAGTCATGGGATTTTACTCTTTTTTGCAACAGTTTCTTTCTTCTGTTGTAGAGTTTGTTTATGGCAGAGGACCACCAGATTGGCTTCCTTTTTTTGGAAGATAACATCTTGGTTCTATTAGGGATAGCATGATCCATGCACTTGTGTAAGTGCTTATAAAGTGCATTTGTGTAGGATTCGGCAGTCATACCTCTATTGTCCGTCTGCATGGGTGTCGTGAAGTTTGCCACTTCTGTCTTAAGAAGTGTGAAGTTGGCTTTGAAGAAGTTTTTTACAATGGTTTCCCTAATTGGGGGTGGGATGTGTATGTCTAGGCTGATTAACTTGTGGTCGGATCTGACCAACGAGGAATTGACCTCTGTTGTGGAACACCGGTTTCCCATGTTGGTAATGACCAGGTCTAGGATATTGCTGCCCCTGGTGGGGGTGTGAATAAGTTGATCCAAGGCGTTGGAATTTATGAATTCTAGAAAACGTTAAGCAAAAGAGTTGGTACATGAGTAGTTTTCCCAGTTAATGGTGGGGTAGTTGAAATCGCCCATTATTAGGGTGTTGGGTTGTACCCTAATACTTTCCAGTCTATCAAGAAATGAGGAGTGGGAATCCTGGGGCATGGTGGGGGGTCTGTAGCAAGCTACAATTTGGATTGCGGTCTTGCCCAGAGTTAGTTGCACTTGGATAATCTTGGATGCATTATGCTGTGCAACTAGCCTGGATGTGTGGATATTCTTAATGAATATGGACACACCTCTGCCTTTAGTGCTTCATTGTGGGTTAGGTGGCCGAAAGGTGTGGTATGAATTGTAGCCTGGTAATGCAGGGGTGCTCTCTGGAGCTTTGAACCAGGTCTCTGTCACTGCACAGATGTCAATGTTCTCCATTTTAAGGAGTGCCTCGAGTGAGTGCATTTTGAGGTTTAGACTTCTAGCATTGAGTAGCATTACCCTCAGATTTTGCTTGCTTGCACCTGTTACGGTGGTGAATTTGTCATTTGAACCTTGCCTAAAAAAGGCACTATAGGGATGGCAAGAGCCTTAGCCAGTATCCGGAATCCTAAGGGCGACAGGTGCAGGCCATTTCTGGCAAAGCATCGTGGTCTGTCGATCATGTCGTCCCAGGCAGACAAATACTGGATCCCCTTAGAATGACACCAGAAGCTTAGCCAATTGTTGAAGTCAATCATTTTGTCCTTGTACTATGGTATCATTCTGGGCGATGACAGGATGCTACTCAGGGTTAGAGTCATACCTGCCTGGGATACAAGATCGGAGAGCTCCTCCATGTCTCTTTTCATGTAGTCCAGGGAGGTACGTCTCAGGTCATTAACACCAACATGGACAATGACAGTGTCATATTGGTACTTATTGTGGAGTGACCTGAGTGCATGCGTTATGTGGCGGATCCTGGCACCTGACAGGCAGCTGACAGTAACTTTCTCCTTGTTTAGTCTAGTGAGTGGAACATCAGTGTGCCTGACTATGGAGTCACCTATGACTAAAGTGTTGGGTACGTTGTTATGCCTTATGGGCTGTGGTTGAGTGGCACACTGAGTTTTTGGGCTATGTGTCATTTGGGTTGTGTTGGGAGGTGGAGTTTACTTACGTTTATGCTTTGGATGTCCCTGATGCTTGGGCAGGTTTTTATTGAGAGCCTCCGCGAATGTAGGTGCGTGTTTTGTGATTCTATGTGTGTGTTTTGGTGGTGTAGGTTTTGAGGGACTATGTGATGAATGTGGTGTGGTGCAAGTGTTTACCTTCTCCTCTTGACTGTCCAGTCCAGTCTTGGGTGAAGAGAGCTTTGCTTCCAGTTTGGCTATATAAGTGCATCTCTCACAGGTTGTAGTGTTGGGTGGTAGGAGGAGAGGGTTGTCTGTGTACATGAGGCAATTGCTGCACTGCCCAGATTCATCAGGTAGACAGGAGAAATCACTGGGAGCTGACCCTTAGATATGCCTGGATAAGTGCTTATTTATTAAGTACTAAAAACTGCTTTCCTCTAGACAAGTGAGGAAAGTTGAGTGCTGTAGTAATTTGCAGCTTATGTAGTGCTTACAATGAGCTCTGAACAAGTGATGAGTTTAAAGAAACAGATCTGAGTGCTGAAACTAGAAAACTGGCTAGTTATAAGAAACAAAACTAAGCTAGAAGGCTTCCCTCCAACACAGAAGGGATTGGGGCTCAGAAGCCTACAAACAGTCTAGACCACTTAACAGAAAAGGGAGGAAACAAGCTAAAATTTTTTTTTTGTTCTCCTTCCCAGATGCTCTCTTTGTACACAGTAGGAGTGCCTGAAATCAGTATATGATCTCACTGCACTCAGTTGGGTGAGCAAATGAGATGGGCCCAGAAGGAGTATCCAAACAATATCTAAAATATTATTTCTGCGGTAGCTGGCAGAATAACATCACTTCTGGTTATCTGGCTTCTAGTTCCCATGCAAACTCCCATTGCTGGAAGCTGACAGGATTTAGCACCTAACTGTAAAATTACACACACACAAAGTGTTTGCTCAGATCTGTGACACGTGTTGGAAGTCATAAAACAATTGCATACCTCCACACTTACAGAGTAGTAATTAATTCATCCCAAAGACAATACAGAAAGCTTCCTAGTACAGAGTTTTTGTCTCTGGCTGCATTGAAACCTGTGAGATAGCATATTTATGGCCTAGCTTATAAAGTGATTTAATTTCAGATGTATTTTAAGATTTGCTGGACTGAGGTTAACCTCCTGATTTCCAGTTTCCTCTGTTAAAACATATACATTTAAACAGTTACAACAGTGAATGTACATTTCTGTTCTCTCCAATAGGGCACACTGTGGATACATTTCAAACACAGGCACTTTAGAAATACCTTTTCAATGCAAACGTCTGTACAAATCAGTTTGATATACATATGACATATGGTTCTAATACATTTGTAATACCAGCATCTTGTATAAATCAGTCTGATATTCACAAATGACATATAACCATTTACAAAATTCCAGCTAGCTGTGCTGGCAGTACCTCCTGTTGTCACAAAATAGGAAGATGTTTCTTCTTCTGTATCAATGACATCCAGGGCAGGTATTAAAACAAAGGCAGTAGGAAAGATTAGGTGCCTACCAAGCACTGATTCACTATTGTAATTCAGCATCGTAATACAATTTCATGTAATTCATTCAAAGCTACCGATTAAGTACATGTAATTTATTTCTTCATAACAGTAAGCTGTGTACACAGTTGACAAAGTGGCTATAACTGCTGTTGGGGTGGGGGCTCTCTGTGGATGAAAGTACCTCATGCTCTTCTCATCAGGTCATTCTTAAATTCTTAAGCAGGTTTTAATCTGGTGTTGCAAGACTAGTGTGTGTGTGTGTGTGTGTGTGTGTGTGTGTGTGTGTGTGTGTGTATTAAGATGGAATACTTTGGCTAGTGTATGTTTTTTGTGAAACAAATTTAAATGTGGCTTTGGTCATTATTATTAATTTTTGAAACAGACATCTGAGAAGGATATAGCCTACAATGTAGCTATAATTGCTGGGTTTGGGGGTGTCTATTTTTGTGCTATAAAATTTGGAATAAAAGTTTTAAATCAATTTTTGTAATTATTGTAAAAGTAAAGAAGAAAATAGTATGCATACTGACAGGTTTGAACAGTGTTTATGGTAAATGGGGAGAGACAGCCAAGTAATGGGACACTGGAATGGCTGTGGGGGTGGGGGGGGGTAATCCATCATCCTACCTAGGGCCCCATTTGACCATGATCCAGCTCTGGATGTCAATATTTCTTCTAACTTACTAATCTACATTCATTAAAAAAAATCTGAATCTACACTTACTAACCCACAACTATCAATCATATATGAAGTGTAATAAATACCTTCTCCTTAGAAAGTGCTTTCATGTCTAGAAGCACCGTGCCCCAACTGCACAAAACCTAATAACAAATGTACAGGCATAAGACATTCAGCACATTCAGCACATCCCTAATATCCTGCTATTCTAGTATGTCCTTAATTTGAAATGTCAGCAAAATTAAAATTAACTAAACTTTGCAATGCGACCTTTTCACATGGCATTAATTAAAAATATTAACCTATATACGAGTTGCTAATGCCAAATTATAATTACATAGCCATTTAGATGATATTTCTTATACTATATCATCTTCAATCATAATACTTCTACATGTGCTTTACATCCTAAGAAACCCTTTCAAATGGTATTAATTTAAAATATTTAACTATCTAACATAGCTCTAATGTCAGACTGTTTCGGCATATTCCAATACATAATAATTTTCATTATTATACCTAAGTGTTACATTAGGACACCTTTGTTACCTGGATGTGAGACACTTGGATAAAGCCCTGACTGTAACTCAGACAACCAAAGAGCAGGGTAAGGGAGGATGGGAAATGAGCAGCTTACAGTTTGCCCTTCCTTGGGGGGGGGGGGGTTGACATGGTTTTCCACTGGACAAATTGCTCCTGTACAGAACATTACCGGGAGGTTGTGAGCTTGGTCCTTCCAAGCCAGTAATGGTACCTCTTGTGATATATGTGTGGGGGAGTATGCATCTGTCCAAGGAGAAATAAGGAGGACCCACAGTGATGTGAGTGCTCAAATCAGTAACCAGAAGGTGGAATTAGGGTCACTATAGAATGGTCACCAAGGTCAGTACTCTGGAGGGTATATATATTAGATCACAGAGTGCTTAAAAAAGTGAACAGTGATTAATCAACCCTATGTAAGCAAAAGCTTACAATTTCGAACTGTCAGAACAGCGATTTTTTTCCTAGGGAAAAAAATCACTATTCCAGCAACAACCAAAAAAAAAAAACATACATTAAACATTACATTAAGTGGGTGGCTGTGCCCCCCGCACCCCCCTACTTAAATATACCAACTCCGAGACTGCACTACAGTGCTGAAAACGGCAAAGAAGGGAAAGAATTTGCTTAAAAGCTGTTTTGATATTTTGCCGTTTCAGGCTTTTGAGTTTGACCAAGATGCATTTGAAAGAATGCGTCTTTGGTCTTCTAATAGGGAACCCTCTGGAGGGCTGAAAGGGGAGTGCAGCTAAGTGGTTCCCAAGCAGATGACAATAAAAGTCTTTCTGGAAACAGATGTCCCTCATCTGGTTGAGGATGCAACCAGAAACTCAGGCTGTAAGGATGAGGGACTCCCCCCCCCCCCATCCAGCTCATGTGTGTCCTATGGCCTCCTCTATCTAGCCATAGCTGTTTCTATAGAATCTATAGTTCTTACCTCCACCGATTTCTTCTCAGAATCTCATCTGCTATCAATGGTTAGACCCTCTGCTGTGTAACTAGATTGTGTATAAAGTTTATCTGTATGAATGTCCTACAGTTCTTGTAGAATGTAATTTAGTAAATTCTTAGATGTTTTCTAAGGCCTCATACTATTGACTAACAAGTATCTTCAAACATCTAATTATTATGTTTAAACTGTTTTCATATTGTATGTTGGAGCTTTTCTCCCCGGGCTTCCACTGAAAATGGACATGTGTCCAGTTGGACTATCCCGGTCAACAAATATAAAATAAAATAAAAATAAATGTAATTGATACAGCAATAAACTAGCTTTCCACCCCATCTAGGATGGACAAACTAGAAGGGAACGCTTACTACCACCGTCCCTGGCTGACTGCAACAGTACCTGAGTTGCTAATTAATCCAAGGTCACTTTAACCTAGTAGACCACAGAACCAACATATCCTGGGTCAGTAACTAAGGAGCTTCAATCCTCATCACTGACTCCAATGTGAGACTGTCACTTAAACAGGAACAATATTCCACAACTTTCCCCTAAGAGCACAACACACTCTATAGCCTAGGACTGGATTGTATTCTTCTGTCCACCCCAAATATAACTCCTTATTACACAATTCAGAACAATGTGTCCCAGTTTAAGACATCTGATACACTCACACTTTAATTAAATCTCACACATCCAAACACTTCTGGGAAAGCCTGACAGATTTCCAGCTGTGTCCCTTCCCCAAAATAATACGGTAATGCTGCCACCAATCAGAGTGTCTTCATGTCCTTTAAAGGGATGTCCAATTATGAAAATTAGATATTAAAACAAATGATAGCAAATGACCTAAGCAGCCAGGCTTTCAGAGTGGCCTGGGAAGTTATCAAGGCAAGTATAAGCACTCTCAAATCACTAAAGAAAACACTGATTGACCAGCCACAATTTAAGTTAATAAAAATATTTAATAATAAACAAAATGATTAAAATATAAAACAGCAATTCCTAATAAACAAACAGAACTCAGTCTCCAGGAAAATGAAAGCAATACTGTAGAATAAAAATCCAACATTCAGAGAAACTCTAACTGATTAGTTATAATTTTCCTATCTGACTAAAGAACACTGCTCGTGATCTAAACTAGATTACTACAACAGAGCAAAAGCAGGCTTACAGTTCTCGGTGAATCCTTTTGTGTATCCACTGCACAGTACATCTGGTGAACAGCTCACAACTGGTTGTTATAACTGACAGCTGACTTCAACAGTCTTCAGCAGGCTTTTTTATTGACTAGCCTAACTGTCATAAGTATTCCAGTTCTTATTTTCATTTCATAATTTGAAAATCAGCCAACAGCTGTTTACTAATGTTCCTTCCTGTCTTTTAGCTTTTGACAGTAACACATAGCAACTGTCAACATTCCGATGACATTGCCTGCAGATCAGCTGAATCTGAGAAAGTTTGTCTTTAGAATTTTTCTTCACAAACATGAGCAGTTAGAAATGCAAAAGGACACTGTTAAGTCTCCAAACCACTCTGTACAACAGACCATAAATCAAGGTGCAAGAACCCATCCACAATACCACAGCCAATCATGCTGGCATACAATACACAGGTCAGTCTG
Source organism: Protopterus annectens (assembly GCF_019279795.1). NCBI lineage: Eukaryota > Metazoa > Chordata > Ceratodontiformes > Protopteridae > Protopterus > Protopterus annectens. Next base: position 333,573,142 of record NC_056740.1, on the reverse strand, counting down.
AAACCATGTACAAAAACTCTGCTAGACATGCCAGCACAGATGACAGTGTCTAATTTTCTTGACATTTCTCCCCTTCCTATGACTCAAGCATGGTTTTCAAGTGACCCTTAAAAAATGAAGCTTGAGAAAAATAGGTCTGTCTGGGAATATCAACCAACTCCTCTCCTGGCAATTCATTTGCATTGGCATTATTAACTCTACTGCAGTGTTCTTCTCCTTCTGAAGAAACTTGGCTGAGCACAGCTCCCACCTCACAATCCAAAGCATCTACTTACAAAACAAACTCTTCACTATAATCTGGGATCCTCCCAAGTTTTTGGAATGCCTGTTCACAACCTATGGTCCACACTACCTTATCCAGTTAATTTTTCATAGTTGGGTCAGTAAGGGATACAGCCATTGCACCAGAACTGGGCAGAAATTTTCCACAGTACCCCACTGTCCCTAGAAATGCACTCACTTGTTTTTTAGCCACAGGAACTCGCCACACTTGAATAGCTTCTACTTTGACAGATTCTGGCCTAATCTTACCACTCCCCTCTCTGTGTCTTAAGTAAGTGACCTCTGACATATCCACCTGACACTTACTGGGTTTAATGGTTAACTTTGCCCTTTTAAACTGGTCTGCAAATGCCCATAGCATAGTCTTTAATGTGGAGTTTAACCTCTCCAGAAGACCATTAGTCTGGGGATGGTCTTTAAATGTTTCACCCTGCAACACTTCCTCAAAGAAGTCAGCAGGTCTGACTTGAAGGTGGCACCTTGGTCAGTCAGTATCTCCCTTGGAAAACATGCCCTGCTGAAAATTTCTAGCAAAGCACTTGCCACCTTTTCTACATCAATATCATCTACAAAAGGAATATTAGGGACTATAGCTATAACTGTCAGACGATAGGCTCAAGGCTCTACCAACTGCCATACTGTCTCACCTTCCAGCCCTCCCTTAGGAGTCCACTTCTTATTCAGCAAATATTCGTTTTCTGCCTCGATATCACATGCACAAGAAATATTAGGGACTACAGCTAGAAGTGGTAGATGGCAGGTTCTAGGCTCTACCATCTGCTGTACTACCTCACCTTCCAGCCCTCCCTTAGGAGTCCATTCTTTATACAACGAGTTTTTGTTCTTGTATACAGACTCCCCTCTTCCTTGAGCCTCAGGCGCTTCCTTAGCCATCTCTTTCAAGCTTTGTAATGTAGGGTCTGTAAGTTGAGCCTGTCTCAACTCTACATTTGTGACCTGTAAGCACCCCTCCCTCAGGAAGCCTAGTATATTCTGACAGCTGTACCTCACTGTCGGTCTGAGTATCATCACTCACCTCCATCCTTGCAGTCACCGTATCCAAGAGAACATCAGTACCTCCCAGCAGCTGTGGCTCACTTTCAGACTTACTGCTACAGGATAGCTCCTTCTCAGGAAGAGCCGCCACACCAGTCCCAGCTTCAGGTATGAGATGAAGCACTGAGGAAGGCTGTTGCTGAAACCAATATGCTGTTTGCTTTTGAGCTACCACAATAAAATAATTTGAGTTATCACCCTCTTTGTGCTGGACCTTTTTCTTTTCTCATTTACTGCCTTTGGTTTGGTCCATGCACATCCGTACGTGCGGGTGCCTGTGTTTGATGAGATCTGTCTGGGCCTCATCCGGGCTACCGGACCTACATGCCTTTCTCCAAGCCTGACTATGTGTCAGTGCATCATCACAAAGGTAACTCTCACTCATACCACTATTAGGGTAGTGGAACCCCAGAGAGTTTTAGTACTGAAGATACTAAGGGATGGGAAGTAAAATAGGAAAAATGTATTGCTAGAATAGCCTTGAGTGGTAAATGTGAAGGCACCAGTGTCTTGGTGGAAGAAGACGTCTTTAGATCTTGCCTTACAGGCATACTGAAAATGCTAGAAGGTATAATGGAAAACATAACCAAGGTTGTTGAAAAAAGAACGGAGCACTGAATATGAATACAACATCTTCTCAGTAGAAGGAGATAGCTTTGCTTATGTCTCATGGGGGTGGGGGGTATTGTAGAGATAGTTTTGGTCTGATAAATAACCAGTCTAGGTGGTGATGGCAAAGTAGGCGATGGTGGAGTCTGCACTTTATAATTTTATTTATTTATTTTGTTTGTTAACCGAGTAGTGTCCGGCTGGATTAGAAGCTGGTTTTCGGTGGAGACCCAGAGAGAAAAGCCCCAAGAAAGATTACAATAGTATTTACAATTGACAGCCAGTTACAGTAATTGTGTTACGTAGTAATACAATTGCAGGGTTCATACAATAGTGTTAAACAGAAATAACACAGGCATATTAAACAAATATTAAACAATATTATGCATTTGTCAAACATTTCAAAACATTATCTATTTTTTTCTATTTTTCACACGTTAAAAAAGTTTGTTTGTTTTTTTGAACAAATAATAATCAGTGTAAGAAGGATTTGATAGCCAGGAGATAGTGAGAAAGGTAGTGCAGAGGAAGGATTAGTTGTTTATGGGTTGAAATATTTAGCCAGGGTAAATTAAATGTTTCCAGTCAGTACTCTTCAAAGGTTTAATGGTCACTTTGACTGTCCCATAAAGAATTTCCAAAAGTATGTGGGATACTCAGAAAATGTTCTCTTTTGTCTCCCAGTATTTTTAAACTACAGAAATGCATTCCATGCTGTATAGCTTGCAAGTCATCTCCCTTTTACTGAAAGAAAGTTATCTGCATAATTTCAGATTTGGTGTCTTTTTTGTTGGATTTATTTATTTTGTTAACCACATAAGCCCTCTAGACACAAGGGGATGCATTTAAAATCCCAAAGGAGCAAAATATGGCACATTGGAACATTGATCACAAAAGGTTGAAACATAAGATCAACCGCATTTGCTAGTGGCTTTTTTAGTACTAAAAATGCTGACAGCATGTTGTACGAGATCACAGTACAGCTGGGAGTTTTTTTTTTTGCCCTTTCCCCACAGTAGTATGGTCTCAGTGTTGGAATATATAAGTAGCAGGGCTGTGCGGGGCACATACCCCCAAATGGGAAGTGTAGGGGTGCTTGTCACCCTGCATAGAACATTTCTTTAACATTTTTGGGTTTGTTTTTTACCTTTTGTGGTCACTGTTTTGATGTGGGATGTTTCGGTCCATCAGGATTTGGAATGCATTCTGACACAAGTGGCCCTTTGCAGAGGCAACCTGGGAGCACTACCTGCTTAAGTGACTTGTTCAGAGATATACAGTAGGCAAATGGATCCTGAAGGAATCAAACTCTGGATTACAAGAAGCAAATCATTAACAGCTCATAGCCTTAATCCTCTACTTAACTGCCAGGAAGACTATAAATGGCATTTCAGAAGAAGCTGTAATGGTCGCTGTTTGGAAATTCACATAGCTCCTATGAGACTAGCAAATGTGCAATTGCTAAAGTTGATACCTTCTAGACAATGATAGTATCCCTTTTCTAGTCTGGATAACTAGAAAGGCCTAACTGCAAAAGGAGGATTACAATGGGCAAGTAATTGTCATTAATATATCTGCATGCATTCTATGCGTTTGGTTGCCTCCCTCTGTGTATATGCATATCCCCATTCGGGATGTATCTTACCCGACATCTGCAGCAATTGGAGAGACCCCAAAAGTTCCTCACCAAAAGGATAAAGGGACTCCAAAATCTGTCATATGCTGCCAGATTGAAGAAACTCCAGCTCTATTCAGTCGCATACCGTCTGCTCAGAGGTGACATGTGCCTGACATACAAGGCCATGTCCAACCCGGAATTAATGGACATGCTCCACCTCAAAAAATCCAAATCCACCAAAACCACTAGAGCAAGTGACTTAAATCTTAGCACAGATATAAATAGGACGTGCTGGAGGGATAGATTTATCACTCAGAGACTCCCTATGCTGTGGAATAAAATCCCGGTCCATGTGAGGCAGAGCACCTCGCTGGCTCTGTTCAAGAGAAATCTTGACCTGTGGATGGGAGATCGTAGGTTTACCCCGGGAATCATCTCTGTGTCACTGCTGGACAGAGGCACAACAAACTAATGGGCACAGTATTTTTTCATATAAGGGGTGGCGTAAGCCACAAAAATTTGGGCTAGGCTTATAAATGCCTTAGGGCAGATAGCCTAGTATAAACCTATGAACCTATAACTCAAACCACTTCTCATATGCATTTTAATGCTCTGTTATTGCACTTTTCTTATGAGTCTCCAGGTTGCTTCTCAGAAAGTTCTGTAACTAATACTTTTCTGGAATATGTAATCACTAATGCATTAATTTTACTACTCATTTTTCTACCAAAGTTTTTTTCTGATCAAACAAAACTCTGTAATCATTCTGCCTGTATTACTAAAATCCTATTTGTACCTTACCTCTGTTGACTGTTAGATGTTCTGACCAAATAAAACTGTTTTTGTAATCATTCTAACTATAGTGTTTGCTTACTGAGCCTGGGTCATGGCTGAAAAGGGTTACTGGAATAGCCCATTTACCCAATAAGCAAACAAACAAATAAACAAACTAAAAATGTTTATTCTAACCATTGCAGTCATCACTAAACATGTTCTTCAATAAATCTGTAAGAGTGAACTGATTTGCCAACAAGACGTAAACATTAAAAATGTTACTATTGCATGGGCAGTTAATACCGCAGTGTGATTATTGGTTATATGACCCCTGTGTTGTTAAGATTGTAACACTGTAAATATTGTTAAAGCAGGTCAGTGGTAAATCCATCAGAATAAATTGATACCTTTGGAAGGTATCTGTCCAGATACATACAACAAATGGAATGCCCACAGAAATACCTTACTAAAAGGATGCAAGGCCTAACAACAACTATGGACCGACTCAAAGCCCTGTTACTATACCAAGAATCCTATAGACTGCTAACAGGTGACCTGTGTCTGGCATACAAGACATTCTCCGACCCATTACTGATGGATTTAGTGAAAATCAGCAAGTCAAATGGCATCAGAAATACTCAGTCTAGAGATCTAAACCCCTTCTTCAACATCAACAGAACTGTTTGGAGGGACAGGTATGTCTTGCAGAGTAGTATACCATTGCTGTGGAATAGACTCCCCATCCACATAAAACAAGGTTCATCTATGTCCAAATTGAAGCAGAACTTAGATCTATGTATGGGAAACAGAAAAGTTACCCCTGGACTGCCCTCCGTATTGCTATTACTTAGTCAATGACTTTGCCATGTGTATTAGTGTGTGTGTGTGTGTGTGTGTGTGTGTGTGTGTGTGTGTGTGTGTGTGTGTGTGTGTGTGTGTGTGTGTGTGTGTGTGTGTGTGTGAGTGTGTGTATGTGTAGGAGTTTAAATGCAGTAAGTGCAGACTTTTAAATAGCAGTTGGTCTGTTTTTGAAAATGGATAAAGATGATCTAGCTTTTGAAGAGATGAACTTTATCTAATTAGAAGTGTTCCTTATTTCATTACACCCTGGTTTGGTGGTAGTGTGTTAGACTGAAGCCTTATCACTGATCTTAGGGCTACATGTTTAATGTTGTACTGTAGCCAATTTCTTCATTAAGTCAATGGCATTTATTTAACAGAAAACTGCACTGTAAGTATTATTTCAAGTGAAGAGTATAATACTATGATCTCTCATTTTGCAGCTAAAAGAAGAAAAAAAATAGATCTGGCCCATAATAACAATAACAACCTCACTGAGTACTGACTCATTGAGTGTAACCCCCCCCCCCCACACACACACACACACACACATACTAACACACATGGCAAAGTCATTGACTAAGCAATAAGTTGGGATATTACATATATCCACTTAACTGTGGCTAGTTTATAACTAGCGCAACATTTAAAAAAAAGTATTTTTGTGGGGTGCTCCCCCCCTACACATCCTTACTTAAATACAGAACAACTATGAACCTAGTACTATAGTAACAACCCTATAATACAGGAACACATTTCATCCTTGTCTAAGGATTAAACCAGATCCTCCACATTCCATGCAGTTGTTGCTACCACTTGACCAACAAGGAGTTGCTGGACAATTATATACCTGGTTTCCCTTAAGTGCAGTTTCTCCTTTCAACTATTAAATCCTCATGATGGTGATTTTTTTTTGAACACACAAGTACCCAAATGCAGAGCAATTATGAACCTAGAATTGTATGCAGCAGCTCAGTAGGAAAGGAAACCACCGACCCTTGTCTGGGTCTAGTATCAGTGATAAATGCATGAAATTTGGGGGGTCTGGTTTAGATCCCCAGACAATGGTCAGTGTTACTATAATTGTAGAGGAAAATAATGTCTATAAGTGTTTTATTTACATCACAATTTATTATTTTTCTTCCAGTCTTCTTAACCACTTATGCCCTTTTTATTTCTGATGTGGAAAAATATAGCACATCCCTATCTACTTTTTTATTACTGCAATATTTTCAGAATTTTTAGGGCTCTAGCACTGCAAGAAGAGGAGGAAATAGGTGGAGGTGAAGAAGAATGATAGCGCCTAAAAACAGCATGTATTAGGACTAGAGAAAAGATATGTGGCTGAGCCAGGTATGGAAATAAGATACATAAAGACAGCTGGTGGTGGAATGCAGAAGTCCAGGAAATCATCAAAAGAAAAAAAGGAGTCCAGGAAGAAGTGGGAGATAGAAAAGACTGACCAGGCTAGGAAGGACTACTGGTTGGCTAACAAAGAAGCGAAGAAAAAAGTTGCAATAGCAAAGAATAGGGCATCAGAGGCACTCTACCAACTTCTGGAAAGTGACTCAGTAAGGGGCACAAAGAAACTATATCAGGTTGCAAGGCAAAGACAGAAAGATAAAGAAGATAGTCAGACACCCTTCATAAGGGATGCCAGCAACAACCTGCTCACCAGTCAACAGGACATCAGAAGAGGTCCAAGTTGGTTTGGAGGCCCTTAACAAAGCCAAACTGGGTAGGGTCCAGTGTTTGGAGGTTCCCAATGTCTCTGTTAATGAGTTCCATGATGATGCACTCCATAGCCCTGCAGACCAAGCTAGTCAGGCTTATAGGGCAATAGTTCCCAGGGACTGTTGTGGCTCCAACATTGTGGAGCGGAATAACCAGTGCTGTGCACCACTCTATGGGTATGTAGCCCGTGGAGAGGCTGAGTTTGAACAGTGTGTTTAGGTGAGGGGTTAGTTTATCTTTGAGCTTGTGTAGGATGCAGCCTGGGACACCATCCAGTCCCATTAATGCTGTGTCTTTGGCTTTGGAGAGGGCTGTTTTAACCTGAGTGTCTGTGATTTCAGGGGCTCTACATTCTTCTGGTATGATTATGGGACCTTTTGGGGGTGAGAGGGGGGGTGAAGTTTGCACTAAACCTGTCTGCCAGGATGTTGGCGATATTGGTCGGTTCAGTGTATTTTGTGCCATTCTGCACTAACTCCGAGCAGATCTGAGCATTGCCACTTAGATTCTTGACATAGCTAAAGAATGCCTTGTGGATGTTCTTCGTCTTCCCTTGCTGCAGTCCTGACAATTGGGTATAGTCCGCGTCCCAGTCGGCCCGAATACCAGAGAAAAGGCGGGCGCGGTCATGGCGCCTTAGACTGACGCCAGTACGTCAGGGTACTAATGCGCATGACCGACGCCATTTCCTCAGTCTTTTTTGCCGCATGGTCCGATGCAGAAGCAATTTTGCGAGTGCAGGTTGGCGTTCTGAGATTTTCCGAAACCGGAGTTTCAGACCGAGTACAGAGTTGGCTAAGTAACCCGTTGAACATTTTGGTTTTTCTTGCCTCAGTATAACCCGGATGTCAGAAAAAGTGAATAACTGTATTTCTTGTGGGAAGCAGATACCGCATAGGGATTATCATACATTGTGTATACCTTGTGCAGGGCCTGAGCAGGGCGTTGTTGGTTCCCGCTCTTGTGCTAGATTTAAAACCCACTATTAAGAGGAGGCTTGATTGTGCTAGGTTAGTGTTTGGGAAGCGTTGAATTATACTATGCCGCCGGATGCCCCGGGCCCCGCTTCATCTAAGAAGCGGAAGGACAAAACAGTGAAGTGTAGGGGTGAGGAACCGGCAGTCCGGACGCCGGTCCTTTAGAAGGCTCAGGGAGCCAGAGGTTTTGCCGGGAGTCTCTATGGAGTCTCAGGCGGGATACTTTACTGTTACAGGATGTGCCCTCTCGGGAAAGGTAGGCCAGGCTGAGGGGCTTCTCAGGTAACTGTTCTTCCCTCTCTTCCCAAGGTAGTTAGGGCCTCTCCTTCTGTTTAAGCTTCTTTTAGAGGAAGGCCAAGTTCAGCTTCTGTAGGGGCTTCTCCTAGCATTTCGGGCTCTGTGCCTAAGAAACATATGCTTAAAATGGCAGAAGATTTGATTACTTTGATTAGAGGTTCTATGCCCCCGCCTGATAAGAGGCCTAGGGTGGAACAGGAGTTTGATAGTTTTGAACAGTGTTCACAGGCTTCAGAGTCTTCTGTGGAAGACTTGCAAGAGTTTCCTGCTTATTCTGATTCTGATGTGGATGATTCCACTCCTTCAGCTTCTCCTCCTGAGGATTTTTCATTTTCAGAGACTCTTCACTCCATGAGGGAGCACTTTAAATGGGAAGGCCAAGATTACTCTGACTCCAGAAAAAAGGCTTAGGGAATTCTTGTTTTTTGCCTCAGCATAGGCCCTTAGCTATTCCTCCTGTGTTGAATGTGGTGGAGGATGTTTTTGCAGAGGCTTCTCTGAACCCTGATTCCTTGCCTCCTGCTCCTGTTAAGCCTGATAGGTATTATAGGGTGCCCGAAGCTCATAAGTATTTGTTTAAGAGTCCCAGGGCGGGCCCAGAAACTGTTTCTCAGGGGCCTAAAGGTGTTAAAGCTTCTGTTGTTAAAAATCCTGTACCCTCTGATAAAGAGGCAAGGGCTTTGGATAGGTGGGGTAAGAAAGTATATACTTCTTCCACTCTAGCCATGAGGGCGTTGAATTGTCAGTTTCATATGCTGAAATATCAGAATTATCTCCTTTCACAATTGAAATCTAAGGTGGATGCTTTGGGGGAAAGGGATTGAGTGTAAAAATTGCTGGATTTGGTTCATGTGTCTGAACAAGTGGGTAAGCATTCTTTGCAGTGTGGTTTTGATGCTGTTCAGGCCTCCTCGAGGGTGGCTGCTACTAGTTCTGTCCTTGCCAGACATGCATGGTTGAAGGATCAGAATTTAGCTGAGCATGTTAAGACCAAAGGGTTTTGGATGCTCCTTTACAGTCTGATGTGTTGTTTGGACCGCCTGTGGAAGCAGTTTTAAAGAAAATGGAGGACAAAGCTAAGTCTATGCAGACTGTTAAAGATTTTTTGCAGGTGCAACCTCCAAGTTTAGTAGAAATTGGCCTGCTAAGGGGTGGACATATCCTGCTTATGGTTCCCAGTCTAGGGGTAGGTCTAGGCGTGGTAGGGGCAGGCTCAAGGTTCTTTAGGCCTAGATCAGACAGTACACCTGCACAGACTTCTGGTGAGGGCAGGGGGCAGTCCTTACGTAACCAGGACCAATGACCTGCCGTTACAGCTGCCAGTGGATTCTCGCCCGGCAGCTCCTTTGGGAGGAAGATTGTCTCTTTTCAAAGAAAATTGGGATTTAATCACTCAAGACAGATGGGTGCTGGATATCATTCACCACGGTTTCAGATTTTATTTCCACACAATGCCCCTTTCAAAGGCATGCCAGATGTTCCTCCTCCACAAAGAAAAGAGGCTCACAAGCAAGTTTCTCAGTTACTCCAGATAGGGGCTATTCAGCCAGTCCCCGTATCAGAAAGGGGCTTGATTTTATTCTCCCCGTTCCTAGTACCAAAGAAGGGGGAATAACATCACTGTAAATAATGTTTATAAATGGCACAGCGCAACATGGAATGGAAGTGCAATAGCAATTTTTCTATGGTCCCCACCCCATTTGTGTATCTCAGTAGTTAACTATTCACATATTCAGGTGTATATAATATAGTCTACTGTTGCTATTAGATGATGCTAAAATTCACACATTAGTCAGAGTCTATGAAGCAATAATATTTAGTTTGCCTTGTTAAATTATTTTTTCAAGAAACCTCTGAGATTATTTAGATGTTTTAGCTCACTTGGCACTACAAAATTCTGGGCTCATTTTACAGTAGACATCTTCCTGTGGTGGCTAATGTGCAATTGGGTCTATGTAACTAAATAGTATCATAATTTTGTAATTCATAGTTTGTGTTTTGCATCATTAATACATTTTTCAGTGGACACAGTAATTTTCATTTGGTAATTTAAAAGTGAGTAGAAAGGTGGTTCTGGCAGTAATTGTCAACCATTTAGCTTTCTCATAGGTTTAGCAGTGGTTAGGAGATGGGAGGTGATAGGTAAGTAAACCTGACAATTTTATTATTGGCAGGAAATTTGTATTATAGTTAGAAAGTAGGGTTGTGAGTGGTAACATGTATTCAAGTCTCACTATAAGTATGCTTATCTCAATGGCTCTCCTAGCTTTGACGGTAAGGATGTTTGTTGCTTTGTAAGAGACTTTTAGCTGACTTTTTTTAGCGGGACTTTGACAGTTTTTTATGTGTTGTTTGATTGTAAGATTCTGGTCAAATTCTAATATAAGACATAGGTGATGTGTGAAATAAGGTAAATTTGTACCAGTGGAATCTTTGATAGCAAGTGGCAGAGTATTAGCATTTATTTTCTGGCAATGTCTGCACTTTGATGAATTGGAGATAGAACATTACAGTGGTTTTCCTACGTGCATTGTTTGGGGGTCCTTCTGAGTCTCTGAGATTGAACAGCCATTGAAAATAAAGAAGGGATCAGGTGTATTTTTTTATCCTTTTCCCCTGCCATCAGCTCCCTTCTTGCCAGTCAGCTAATTCATCTTCGTCACTAGGGCATTGTGGGCTAAGAGAGGGTCATCATTCAGACAGCCATCATGGTTGGTTTGAAAGGTGATTACTTATGTCCCCCAATGTTCCCTGTGATGCTTAGCCTGCAGAGTGGAAGGTGGATGTGCAATGGGCTGACCACACAGGTTGTCTCTCACGTCCACAAGGGACATTTCTAGCTCTAACCACTTCCTTCAAGCATAGCAGGTGGCTTCTTTGGTCTGCACTGGAGAAATTGCACCCCCTTCTCTTTCCCAAATGCACAAAAGCCTCACCTGCTTTTGGGAGTGGAGTGTAGGCCATGATCCTTCACTCCTCTCCCTCTCTGCCTGGCTTCCCTAGTGACAGGACCACTATTCGAACTCTGCTCACCTGGACCACAGTAGGGCTCCATCCCTCTATGCCACACAGCCAGGCTTCCAAGAGTTTGTTACTGTGTGGCAGAGAAGAACACTTGCAAACAACTGCTGAAAATGACAAAAAAACAGCTGAGGAGTGTTAAAAAAATCCCAGTTCTTTTATTGTAAACGCTTTTGTTCATCCACATTATACAATAAACTTCTTCAGACAAAACTCTACCCGACATGCAGTGCCTTATATAAGATGCTTAATTAGTTAAATTAATTAACACTCTTACTGACAGAGAAGAGCATCACAAGTCAGACAGGTAGGGGAGAGGATTCCCCCTTTTTCTGTTACTGTTACTGTTAGGGGTCACATGGCAGAGTGTAGCATGGATTCAGCATCATCATATGAAAGAAAGGAAGACAGGGGAGGGTATCAGTGTAGGGCAATTAACATGACTCCAGAGGAAGGGACACAGCTGCACAGGAAGGGACAAGACTGCAGAGGAAGGGACATGACTGCACAAGGACAGGCTTGACTCCAAGAGATGAGACATCACTATAGGGGAAGGAAAGTCACCACAGGGGAAGGAACATCACTACAGAGGAACAAACATCACTAAAGGGGTAAGGACATCACAACAGGGATAGGTATCTGGATTCTTTGACAGGTACTGTCTAGAGATTGAAATGGAAGGGGGCAAAGGATATTGTAGCAATGAAAAGATAAAGATCTTCCTTTATGGCTTCATTAAGTAAAGTGTCTGAACCTTGGTGGCAAGGTTGTGTGACATTTCTCTATAAAGATACAGAGGATAAGCTGGTGTCATTCATATGGGGGTTCATTTGAACAAGGAAGATTTGGGGTTATTTATGAAATATAAGTGAGGGGCCTTAGAAGAAATGGTCTGCAGCTACATCCTTTACTGATGTGCTTGAAATGCTGACTGAATGGTCACTTGGCCTAAGACATACTGACAGACTTGAAAAGATTGGAAGGGGTAAAATAGGTTCAACAGGTTTGTGGCTTAGAGGAAAATAGGCTTCTTCACACATGTTGGTCAGACAGACAAAGTGCTTAAAAGCACATTTCCGTAAAGGTTCATCTCTGCAGAACAAGCCTAGGGATGGTGGGTAGTTCACCTTAAGGCCGTGACCCTTTGTGCTGTCTAAGGTAGGGTACCATGTAAAACATGGTTCTGGGCCTAGACAGTGAGTTTTATTAGACCATCCAACCCCGCCACTTACACACATCAATAGGTTCATCGGTTCATAGGTAGATACTAGGCTATCTGCCCGAAGGCATTTATAAGCCTAGCCAGAATGTGTTGGCTTTCACCACCGCCTTAGATTAGTTCCCTGTGCCTCTGTCCAGCAGAGCCACTGAAGTGATCCCTGGGGTAAACTTTCTGTTTCCCATCCACTCGTCAAGGCTTCTCTTGAAGAGTGTTAGCGAGGAGCTCTGCCTTATGTAGATGGAATCTTGTTCCAAAGCATGGGAAGTCTCTGGGACAGGAATCTATCCCTCCAACATGCCCTATTTATTGTTGTGGTGAGGTTTAGCTCCCTAGAGCGTGTGGCTCGAGGGAATAATGTTTTCTTTAGGTGGAGCATGTCCATCAATTCTGGGTTGGACATGGCCTTGTATGACAGGCAGAGATCACCTCTGAGTAGGCAGTATGCAACTGAGTACAGCTGGAGTTCATTCAGTCGAGCTGCATAGGGCATCTGTTTGAGGCCAGTGATCCTCTTGGTGAGGTACTTCTGTGGTCTTTTCAGCTGTTGCAGGTGTCTTGTAAGGTACATCCCAAATGGGGCGTTGTACTCTATGATGGGTCTGATGAGTGATGCGTAGAGGGGCACATTGACCTCTTTTGATCTGGATGCAAACCTTTTGTGATTAGGTGGGCCCCATAGAAGAATTTTCTAACCACTATGGCAATGTGATTATCAAAGGAGAGATTACTATCTACTTGGGTCCCCAGAGCCCTTATTATGTTTTCCGTATTTAGGGGACTACCACCTATGTGGTAGTTTGTGGGTACTTTGTTTTTTTCCAGAGGGGATGACTATGCACTTTGTGGCATTTAGCTTGAGGCCATGATTTTGACACCAGGTATCCGTCACAGTGAGACCCTTTTGGAGGATGTCTGTGTCAGCCAGAGAGTCAGTTATAGCCCCTTGTTTGCAGTCATCTGTGAACTTGGTCAGCCATAGTCCTCCTGTGCTTGCCTGTACCTTTGAGAAGTATATGCTGAACAGGAGGGGTCCTGGGATTGAGCCCTGGGGAACGCCACTTGTAACTGGTTTAGAGTCAGACCTAGCTCCCGCAACTCTCACCATGTGGTTTCTGTCCGTGAGCCAATTGGCAACCCATCTTGTGACATAGGGGTTTATGCTCAGGCTGGTGAGCTTGTCTATAATACCAGAATGGGGAATGGTGTTGAAGGCCTTTGCAAGGTCTAGGTAGGCTGTGTGTCCCACCATTCCCTCGTCTATAGCCTTGGTAACTGTCTCAAAGAAGTTCACCAGGTTTAGGAGGCATGATCTGCCCTTAACAAAGCCAAACTGGGTAGGGTCCAGTGTTTGGAGGTTCCCAATGTCTCTGTTAATGAGTTCCAAGATGATGCGCTCCATAGCCCTGCAGACCAAGCTAGTCAGGCTTATAGGGCAATAGTTCCCAGGGACTGTTGTGGCTCCAACATTGTGGAGCGGAATAACCAGTGCTGTGCACCACTCTATGGGTATGTAGCCCGTGGAGAGGCTGAGTTTGAACAGTGTGTTTAGGTGAGGGGTTAGTTCATCTTTGAGCTTGTGTAGGATGCAGCCTGGGACACCGTCCAGTCTCATTAATGCTGTGTTTTTGGCTTTGGAGAGGGCTGTTTTAACCTGAGTGTCTGTGATTTCAGGGGCTCTACATTCTTCTGGTATGATTATGGGACCTTTTGGGGGTGAGAGGGGGGGTGAAGTTTGCACTAAACCTGTCTGCCAGGATGTTGGCGATATTGGTCGGTTCAGTGTATTTTGTGCCATTCTGCACTAACTCCGAGCAGATCTGAGCATTGCCACTTAGATTCTTGACATAGCTAAAGAATGCCTTGTGGTTATCTTTGGAGTCCTTGGCAACTTTTCTTTCAAAGCTCGCCTTGGACGATTTTATGAGGGATCGTAGTTTCTTGCTCATACTGATCAGGGATGTCTTCCCTTCTTGGGATTTTACTCTTTTCTGTACTAGTTTCCTCCTACTGTTGTATAGCTTGTTTATGGCAGGGGTCCACCAGACTGGTTTCCTTTTCTTGGAGGAGTGAGTCTTGGTTTTGCTTGGGATAGCATGATCCATGCATTCTTGTAGGTGCCCATAGAATGCATTGGTTTTTGCAGCTTGAACAGCATTATCCTTTAGCATGGGTGCTTTGAAACTTTACACCTCAGTCTTAAGTAACGTGAAGATTGCTTTTGAAAAGTTTTTCACAGTGGTTTCCTTGTCCAGGGATGGGTACAGAATGTGGATATACAAAGTGATTTGTTTATGGTCAGATCTAACCAGCGAGGGGTTGACCTCTGTTGTGGAACACCGGTCGCCCATGTTGGTGATGACCAGGTCCAATATGTTGTCACCTCTGATGGGAGTGTTGAACAGTTGATCCAGGGCATTTGAGTTTATAAATTCAAGGAAATGTTGGGCAAGGGAGTTAGTACTTGAGTAGTTCTCCCAGTTAATGTTTGGGTAGTTGAAATCACCCAATATTAAGGTGTTTGGTAGGACTTTTATGTTTCCCAATGTTTCCAGAAACACAGAATGGGGGTCCTGGGACATGGTGGATGATCTGTAGCAAGCTACAATTTGAATTGCAGTTTTGCCCATTATTAGTTGCATGTGGATGATCTCTGAAGCATCATGCTGTGCCACTAACCTGGAGGTGTGGGTATCCTTGATGAATATGGATACTCCCCCGCCTTTTGTATTTCGGTCCTGGTTCTGTGGCCGAAATGTATGTTATGAGTTGTAGCCTGGTAGTGCTGGGGTGGTCTCTGGAGCCTTAAACCAGGTTTCTGTTACTGCACATATATCGATTTTCTCCATACTGAGGAGTGCCTTGAGTGCATGCATTTTGAGGTTTAGACTTCTGGCATTGAGTAACATTACCCTCAGATTTTTGTTACTTGTGCTATTTATGGCAGTGGGTTTGTCTTTTGAGCCTTGCCTAAAAAAGGCAGTATGGGGGTGGCAAGAGTCTTGGCCAATATTCAAAAGCCTAAGGGTGACAGGTGCAAGCTGTCTCTAGCGAAGCAGCGTGGCTTGCCGAGCATGTCATCCCAGGCGGACAGACACTGGATCCCCTTTGAATGACACCAGAAACTTAGCCAATTGTTTAAATTGATAATTTTTTCTTTATACTGTGGTATCATTCTTGGTGAGGGCAGGATGCTACTCAGGGTCAGGGTCATACCAGCCTGGGCTATGTGATCAGAGAGCTATTCCATGTCTCTTTTCATGTAGTCCAGGGGGGTACAGCTGAGGTCATTCACACCAACATGGACAATGACAGAGTGATTTTTGTACTCGTTCTGGAGTGACCTGAGTGCTTGTGTGCCTGACTATAGAGTCACCTATTACTAAAATGTCGGGTATGTTATTTTGCCTTAAGGGCTGTGATTGCGTCGCACACTGGTTTTATGTGTTTCATGGTTTGTGTTGGGGGGGGGTGGAGGTTGCTTGGATGTCTGCTTTGGAGGTTTCTGTTGCTTTTGCAGATTTTTATTTAGCGCCTCTGAGTATGTTTTCATCTGTTTATGTGTGTTTTTTGCCAGTTCTGGTTTAATGGGTCTATGTGAGACTGGTTGTGTGATGCCGGTATTTCCCTTCTCCTCTTGACTGTCTGATCCAGTCTTGGGTTGAGAGAGCTTAGCCTCCAATTTGGCCGTATAATTGCATCTCTCGCATGTATCAGTGTTTGGTGGTAGGAGGAGAGGGTTGTCTGTGTACATGAGGCAGTTGTAACATTGCCTCAAAATGCCCAGATTCACCAGTTGGACTGAAGAGTATACCTGAAACTGCCATTTGGACATGCCTGGATAGGTACAGTGAACTGTTTTACTGAATGGCTGGTAAGGTCGAATAGAGAGCCTTGTCCTTCTGTACAGTATAGGGAGGTCTAGTGCTAGGGTTTATAAGTGCTTGCTTATGAGTTTTGAGCAAGCGCCGGGCTGAGAAATGAATGGCTTGAGTGCTTAAGTTGAAAGTTTGTCTAGTTCCAAGGTAAAAATTGAAGAGGAGAGTTTGTGGAGCCGGGAATAGTTATACCCTAGCTAACCGGCACTGCCCAGCGAGCAAAACCAAGCAAATGTGTTTTTTATAGCAGAGAAATGAAAGATATAGAAATTAGGCCAAAATGGCCAATAAACTACTAATTTCTGGGCTGAAACCACTCCTCCAGGGACAGATAGGCTGCTCAAAGCTCCCCTCTCTCACAGGTGAACAGAGAAACTTCCTTCTATCCAAGTAAGGAATGGGCAAACACACAGATTTGTAACACAGCCCTGAATTCAGCACTAACCTGAAAACTGGACTATACTAGCTTAGAAAGGTGGGAAACAAGTATATATTTTTTTCAGAAAATAAAGGAGATGCAATAAAAAAACACTTGAAATGCACAGAAAAGGGTGCTTATTGTTATATATCTCAGTTCAGAGTTGTAGTCAATGCTCCTAGTAGTAAAACAGGAAGAAACACAAATACAGTAAAATCAGATGAATAAAGTGCTATATATATATATATATATATATATATATATATATATATATATATATATATATATATATATATAAAACAATAGAAAACAAACAAACTGATTTAAACATGTTATCCAATTAACCAGAAAAAAGTTCAAAACTGTGCCCTGTTCCAGCGGTCTTCAATCAGACAAATTCTAACTGCACACTCCCACTACTAGGGTGCAGGGGAACCTTCTCCAAAAAAAGACAGCCTGGATCAGTGCTCAAGTTATACAAAACTAGATTCAGCAGGCCTGAATCTGGTCCTATGCTACAGCAACAAGGAGCACCAATTTCAGAAAGAAACAGTTCAAATAAGTAGGCACAATAAGCCTGTGACCAGAAATTCCCAGCTCAGAAGGGCAGAATCCAGCCTCTCCTCCCACAAGAGTGCAGACCACAAACCTTCTTAATGTATAATAACTAGCCTGAAGCCCAAGTGCTTAAACCAGAACTAATACACTTTTAGAATAGCAGTCACTGAGCCTTCAGTCAACAATTCCCAGCTTAGAAGGATGTAAGCTACCTGTCTTGCCACAACAGTGCAGACCACAAACCTTCTTAATGTAAAACAACCAGTATGAAGCCCAAGTGTTTAAACCAAAAGAGTTATAATAACAGTTACAATTTAATCAGGCTATTACCAAGCAGTAATAAATGCGCAGAATAAATAAAACTGAGTACTTCTAAGAAGAGGCAAAAGCAAAATAAAGTAGGAGAAAACACAAATATAGTAAAAGCAGATGAATAAAGTGCAAATTATTATTATTTTTTTTTGAATTTTATTAAACTAATGAATAATTAAGAATGACAATATTACTTTCGTTTTTCATGGTATGACAGTAAATGCATGGTGTGGCCATTTCTTCCAAGAGTGGTGTGTGGTCTCTTTGTGTGAAATGGAGTAAGGTTGTCAGAGCTCAGACTGAAACAGCAGAACAGGTAACTAGAATCCTTTTGTCTGTGTCTGTCTGTCTATCTATCTGACTTTGTTAACCAGGTAAGTGAACTGGTGCAAAGACCATTTTCGGCCATGACTTGAGCCAAGAGGAGGTAGCAAGTTTTCAAAACAACATTTACAGAACAGAATACCTTCCTGGTTACATTTCAAACCAACATTTACATGCTGGTTACATTATAACTGATATTTGTGCTTTTACTTGAATATTTACATCAAATTACTGTTTTCTGTTCAACGATATTAACATTGATGCATATAAATGGCTACTATAGTTGAGGTTTTACATGAACGTTATTTACAGAAATCACTGGTAGCATTGTCGCCTCACAGTAAGACGTTGTCCTGTTCGATTCTCAGCTAGAGCGTCTTCTGTGTGGAGACATGCATGAATGGGCGTACCTTCATTGAAGGTTGTGCATCAGGGCTGGCAACTTGGCACGTAAAAATCTACTACCAATCATTAGCAGACCAGAGTTCCGCTGTGGCGACCCCTAAATGGGAAAAGCCGAAAGACACAACAACGACAACAACAACAACAACTGGATTATATGTAAGGATTCTACCACTATTTATTTACATATTTAACTGGTTACAATGGTGTTGTGTATCATTATGGCTGCACATTGCAAAGCATACTGTAATTTTTTTTAGTAGGGATACTTTGGCGTCAATTCCCTATATCTAAGACTAGAGACCTCTGCTGACTGTTCAGGTACAGCGTGACCTGGAACCATGGGTCAAGGGGAAAGCTGTTCAGGTACAGCGTGACCTGGGACCATGGGTCAAGAGAAAGCTGTTCAGGTACAGCGTGACCTGGGACCATGGGTCAAGGGAAAGCTGTTCAGGTACAGCGTGACCTGGGACCATGAGGCAAGGGAAAGCTGTTCAGGTACAGCGTGACCTGGGACCATGGGTCAAGGGAAAGCTGTTCAGGTACAGCATGACCTGGGACCATGGGTCAAGGGAAAGCTGTTCGGGTACAGTGTGACCTGGGACCATGGGTCAAGGGAAAGCTGTTCAGGTACAGCGTGACCTGGGACCATGGGTCAAGGGAAAGCTGTTCAGGTACAGCGTGACCTGGGACCATGGGTCAAGGGAAAGCTGTTCGGGTACAGTGTGACCTGGGATCATGGGTCAAGGCAAAGCTGTTCAGGTACAGCGTGACCTGGGACCATGGGTCAAGGGAAAGCTGTTCGGGTACAGTGTGACCTGGGACCATGGGTCAAGGGAAAGCTGTTCAGGTACAGCGTGACCTGGGACCATGGGTCAAGGGAAAGGCTAGCAGGGAAGAAGTGAAGTCACAGAAGACAGGCAGAGGTTAGAACAAATCTAGGGTAGGTAGAAGAAGGCATGGGTCTGTGGGAAGAAGGGGCAATCTGGCTAGACTGACTTGCTTAGAAGGTCAGTTCATTGGTCGTCTACCCTGTTGCAGAGAGACAGGCTTGAAAGAAGGAGAGAGGTAGAAAAGTGTAACAGGTTTGGACACTTAGGCTTCTACCCTTAGGCTGGTTAAGGAAAAAGCCCAAAGGCTTAGCTCCCTAATGGTTACAGTTTGAAGGATAGGTCCAGAACTGGTAGGCAACTCTTCTTAAAACCACCACCTGCATGTTCTTTGAGGCACCACCTGCATGTTCTTTGAGGTAGGGTGTCATGTAAAAGAAGCACAGGTCCTGGCTGATGAGTTTTGTAAAACCATAATATCAAGTCATCCAAGTCTGTCTTTTGTGAAGGTCATTAATATTTAATAACAAAATAGTACACAATTAATGAATATGAACACTGAACTAATGGCAATAAATGCATGGCTGTTGGACTTCTATGGGGGGGGAGGGTTATTTGAAATGAAGCAGGAAGGTCACGGTTCATTCTAACAAAAAAAAAATCTGTAATGGATTATTTGTCTTTACTCCAGATTAGTTGACATAATAAATTTGTCAACAGATTGAGTTACATCTTATTCTCATATGCTAATATGGTACCAGTGAGTTACAAAATAGCCATTTATTATCCAGGCAGAGGTGGTCAGAATAGTTTTATTTAAAAAAAAATAGCACAACCACGGGAATTAGATTAGTTCCAATGTTTGTTTTGGATTAAAATGGATGTAAAGTAACTTAGTCAAATGTATTAAATAAGCAGATAAAGGTTGTAGTATTTTATCAATCATACTTATTAAATAAGCAAATAAAGGTTGTATTATAACCAAGTCTACTATTTAATTAACAGCCTTGTACTTTAATCACGGGATAGTATAGCTGTTCATCTGATTACAGGGTTAATATTTTCACTGGATCACTTTGTGACTTTTAACAACCATTGTCAGATTTTAATAAGCCATCTATAAGTTCGGTGTATATAATGAGTGCAACATATTTAAAATATGCAATAATTGTGTAATAGCATGGAGAACAGAAGTTAAAAAGGGTATGGTCAGGACTGGTAGTAATATTATGGAGGCTTTCTGCAAGTTATAGCCTAGGGGGCCCCTAGCTTCAATGTCTAACACTGTACTCACTGTCACTATCTTCCCATCACCCACTCCTCTCCACCAACATCACCATCTGGGTCTATGTTAAATCAGCAAACACTTAAAATAGCGAACGCTGATTTATCGACCCTTTAAGAGCGAAAGCTGACAATCTCGAAGACATGAAACAGCGATTTTTTTCCCCAGGGACAAAAAAATCGCTGTTCCACAAAAAAAAAAAAAAAAAAAAAAAAAGTTCAAAACACAAAATAAAGTGAGGGGCTTTGCCCCATACACCTCCCGATGTGGGGGGCTATGCACCCCACACACCCCCTACTTAAATATGCCAACTCCGAGATCGCACCACAGTGGAGGAAATGGCAAAGTGCTGAAAAGAGGCCAGCGATTTTTTTCCCTAGGAAAAAAATCGCTGTTCCGTGTCTTCGGGATTGTCAACTTTCGCTCTTAAAGGGTTAATAAATCAGCCTTCGCTATTTTAAGCATTCGCTGATTTAATATAGACCCTCACCATCTCATGTCCTACCTTCTGTCACCCCTTTATTTCTCTTATCCAGGACATCTCATTACCTTAGGAGACTTTTGAATATAAGTCAGGCAACAAACAGAAAGGATGACTTTAATTGCAGTACTATTTAAACTTCTGTATCATACCAAAATTGCCACTTACATAGAGATACATTGACAGAACAATCATTCTTGTCCATACCTGGTATAAATAAGGTCCAAGTGAGCAATCCCATGATCTGTTCCATTCACTGTTCACAGCACACTAGTACTTGTTACATACTTCGTCCTCCAGTTCTGACTGGCCAGTCTATCACAGCCAAGAGATGTTCATGTAACTATGCATGCATTAGATGATCAAAAATTTAACAAGATGGTACACAATACTCTGCTCCCTGTATATATGCATACTCATTGTAGGCAAGCAAATAACCGTATGTATATTAAATGTACTCATAAACTACAGATACAGTGAATGAGCAGAAAAGATAATATAATATAATAGTATCAGCTCTGGCCAAAAAAGATTCAGCTGACTAGCATACGGTGCATGTTAAAAAATGACAGTGCTAGGCAGGATTACTTGCGTTCAAAAGATTTCAAGTAGGACTGAGAATCTATGAGTTCAGAAGGATTTACAAAGACAAGAAGTCCATGCATGGGCAATAAAGTTAGACAGATAATAGGATAAGCTGAAACAAGAACATACCTCTCTCAACTGTACAGATTTTCACAGAATGAGATTTTTGCCTCATATTTTTTGTCTGTTTTTCATGAAATTGTGGTTTTCTGACAAATCATTGGCAAATCATTAAAGACTGAAGTCAGAACACAATGATATATATTTGAGTTTTAGACTTCATACGCTTCAGAAAATTAATGTTAATGCAAAACCTGTTATTCTGTCAACATTCTATGTTTGTAAGAGCGACATTCAAAAATTGTCCCTATTTTTGGGCATTTGTCCCCCTGTTACTTATGACTTTAAGATTTTTTGTTCTAAGAGGTTGAGGGGTATTAGGAGGAGCCCTTAAGCACATGGGGATCCCTGAAGATATGGTTGGGGGAGGCTTACACCAAGAAAGAAAAAGATGCCAGAAGGTCCTGAAGGATTACAAGAATCAGGAAGCCAAACTGTTTCAACAGAATTAAGATTTGGAAGAATTGTCAGAGTAATGGAGGACCACAGTATAGTTAGCAGTGTTAGGAGAGTCATAGTTTCATCAATGGAATTAGCTGCCCTATCGTACTTAAGAAAGTCAACTGCATGGATTACTTCTAGTGGAAGTAAGTTACTCTCAGCATAATTCATAGGGTCAAGGGACTCCTTCTGGGTGAAATGAGTCAGGAAGTCAATAGATTTACTGAAACCATGAAACTCATTTATTGACAAACTCTCCATATAATTACATTTATCCTAAGAGTGGTAATCTGAACTTGATTTTTATTACAACCTGATGTGTGCTAGAGTTTAAAGGAGTGCCTGTTTTTTTTTTGTTATGCCCCCTCACCCATAAGGCCTACCTGATGGCCACTCTAAATTCACTTTAT
Source organism: Protopterus annectens (assembly GCF_019279795.1). Taxonomy (NCBI): domain Eukaryota; kingdom Metazoa; phylum Chordata; order Ceratodontiformes; family Protopteridae; genus Protopterus; species Protopterus annectens. The sequence goes on along the minus strand of NC_056740.1, from coordinate 333,550,671 downwards.
TGGTTCATTCATTCTACAGAGACAGTAGATTAACATCTCCAATCTAGGCAAATGCCCTATGGCCTATTCATTTTTGCCTGGGAATCCCAATCAACCTAGCTGTCCTGCAGTGGAAGCCAGGTAGTAGGCAGTGGGCCAGCTTGCAGGTCCTACAGGACATAGTACCATTTCCTCCAGCAGAGAAACACCTCCCCCAGTGAAGTAACTCCCCTCGGCAGCTCTTACGAGCTGCTCTATAGTTGCCTCTGAGAAGAAGTGCACCTTTGTATGCTGAATTCCCCTCAGTTTACAGTGCAAATGCATATGGCAGAACATGCTTGATAGACCTGAATTCCACAGGGTGAAACACCTAGTGCTGCCAGTAGGTGTCACCCATGTGGTTGGCCAGAAATACATCCCTTCCCTCCAGGATGGGTGACCCAGCTACTCATGCCCATCCTCCCCCACCAGCTCCTACAAGCACCCAAGCCACTATATGTTGCGCTGTAGTCAGGGCTTCCTCCTTCTATGCAATGGAACTAGTTAAAGACTGTACCTATTGGTACTACAGGGACCACAGTTGTGATCCTCAGAATCAGAGTAACTGTTAGCCATATGACTCATTAGCGATACCGAAGTGCTAAACAAGGTTTCATTGCTTTGACAAACATGTAATACAAATATCAAGTCAGACAACTCACTTTGCTTGGGAGTCATTGGAGACAGTATCCAAAACCAATGAGTATGGCACAACACAGTATTCAAAAATGGTGCATATAAAAGAATAAATGTTTATCCCAGTTAAGAAACTGAGTGCTGGAGCCTGATGAGTGAAATCCAATGCTTATGGTAAATACAGCTCTTTTCAAAAAGGAGTTTTCAGTTGCATCTCAAGCAAAAAGTTCATCCAGAAGCTTAGCAAGCTACACTAATTGGAAATTGGTTCAGCAAGACTTCCTCTTTAGTGAGAGAGTTGTTGGCCCCAGAGTATGAGTCTGCAGTGACATCTTGGGGGTGCAAGCACAGTCCTAAGAAAAGTACCACAAACTGTCTGATATTAGAATGTCAAATGAAGTCTTGGCCATTGCACTGGACTGTAAAACTTGAGATGAGAAATAAAACAAGTCAGCCCCTACATGTGTACTTTGTGATCCAGAGCAGTATTTTTACTTTCATGTAGTCCGATACTACTTCTCAGAAAGGGAATAGTAGGCTAAGTGGGCTTATAAACAACCCTTCAGTAAAACATTCAAATGTCTTTATTTTTATGTATTTATTTGCCTCCCCAAGCTTTGATTAGTTAGGTTTAGCATTGCTATGCTTTTTAATAAGCCTGTAAACAGATAATGGCACCAAATTAGAAAAAAAGCCTCAGATTCTGTATCAAGAAATTGTGTTTGTTTGCCACTTTTTTGGGGTAATTAATGATATACAACAATGACCATATATGGGAGACCTATTATTCCTTCCCTGAAATTCTTCTGTAACTCATCTGAAAGGTTTGAGGTACAGCAATTTAGTGCACTACAGAATGAGTATACTGTGTAGGACTTGAATCTGGTGCTTTTCGTTTCTTGTTTTTTTAATACATTTGCTTTACAGATTCTCAGGCTACATCAGTGATGTACTTATTTAAAGTCTGATAATTAGGCCCAGTAAAACAGCTAAGTTGTATTTTCAGGGGATGGCCAATGTGAGATGGTGTATAAATATAATAAGATATATATAGAAAGCTACATTACAGGTGACAAATAACTGTGTTGTGAGTACTAACATGTTCAATGTGTCACCTGTGTGTTGTTTCTATAGTCAGCAGGCCTTTCTACAAATCACCACTGTTAGTGCACACTTGTGAGCTCGCTCTCGCGCATGCACTATACCAGGAGCATTGGCATTATTATTTTACTATAACTATATAAACGAGGGAGAGAGATTATATATGTTTGCTATTTAAAAAAAATCTATGTGGTATTAGACATGCAGTGTCTCAACAGATAGCACACTCGCAGCACACTCGCCTTTGGTGCCGGAAGAGAAAGTTGTGGGTTCTTTTCCCACACCAGGTGATTGTATTACTGGCACTGTAGTGCAACATTATGGGGGCAATGTACTTCTAAATGTGCTGTCCTTTGGAAGAGATGTTAAACCGAGGTCCCATTGGCTTGAGTCGGTGGTAGATCAGGTGGATGTAAAAGATACCATGACACCTATTGGAAAGATTAGGGGACATTCCCTATGTAAAATACAGCTTGGCTCTCCCATGAAAAGAGACCACTAGCCTGTTCAGACTAATCCTGTCAGCCAAGTATAAGTAAATAAATAAACACTTCTATGACTTTGCTAACAGTGCAAGAAGAAGTTAACCTGATCATGTTTGCTTGCTGGGTAACAGTTCACCAGTCAGTGTTATGTGGTAATATTTAGGAGTCATGCTGCACAAAATATTACACCATGAGGGGAGTAAATTGTACAAAAAACAGACTCCTGGATGGTTAAAAATAGTTTGCAGTGGAAGTAAATCCTGTAATAACTCCTGATTGAATGCTGAGCACAGAAACTGCATCTGAAACTTCTGTTTCATATCTTTAAGTTTTCTTTTTTTTCAGTCTAAATGCCACACAGATTTTTCATAAATGCCAAGCATCAATGATGTCTAACAAGGACACCAAGACTGGCTTGGCTGCAGTATGTTGAGTACTCCTGCTGATTGCATCATTTAATACTTCCGCATCTTCTATTACCCTAGTTTCAGGTACAGTTAAAAATTAATCAGGTGTTCACATGTTAAAAGGCTATGTAACCATGTCAGCAGCTACAGATGTCCTTGCATTTATACAGACTCTCAGTTTTCTAACCTCATTTAGAAACTGCTATGTGGTCTAACAAAATAAAATAAATGAATAAATGTATCAGAACTGACATAACACATAACAAACTGCATGTTCAGATGCTGTTACAACTGCTTTTCTAATTACAGTTTCCATTAAATTTCAAACTAGGCACATTTATTTATTTATTTTCAGTTTGATTACCGGGGAAGTCCACTGGGCCAAGAAGTGCCCATTTTCAGTGGAGGCCCGGGGAGAAAAGCTCCACGTGCAATACAGTACAATAAAGGTTACAAAATACAAAAAAAGGTTACATAATGATTGAGATGAAATACAAGAGTAAGATTCATACATTCAAAAAAAAATAGCAAGTGTAATATACATCATGAGACAATTTAAAAAAGCAAAACACCTTTTTTTTTTCTCTTAGGAAGTTCACAATATTTACAAGCTTGGAGTTTATTTAAAGTCAGCTAGTTCAGGTTCTTTAGAGTAATTAGAATAAGGTTAAGAGTATAGTAGAGCAGGAGGATGGAGAGCTTAGTGGGAAGAGTTATGTAGGGTGAAAGCAGGAGCATTTCCATTTGGAAGATAGGTGTAGGAAGAGTTGGTTTTTGAAGGATTCAGTGTTAGGTATAGTCCTAACAGAAGGAGGGAGAGAGTTCCATTTTTTGCCTAGAGAGAAGGAGAGAAGAAGCTGGCCGGCGGGACGTTTGGGTTTGTGAATGGAGATTAGGTTTTGGTGTTCAGATCTCAGAGATCTGTTTGGGATGTAAGGGGGAATGTTCTTTAAGGCTGGGCATTTATCAGGGGAGAATATTAATTTGTGAGCGCAGGTTAGTTGGAGATAGTCTAGGTGGTTAGGGAGTTCTAACCAATTCAGAGATTGAAGGCAGAGGCAGTGGTGAGTTGATGTTTTGGATTTAGTGGCAAATTTGGAGATCTTATTATAGCAAGCTTCAAGTTTAGAGGTGTTGGAAGTGGACAGATTGGTTAGGAGAGTGGCTCCATATAGAAGAGAAGGTAGGAGGTAGGAGATTGCCAGGGTGTGCCTAGAGGAGTTGGAAAAAAGTTGATTGTTCCTATATAGCATACCTAGCTTTTGGTGGGTTTTCTTTATGTTATGTTGAATGTGAAGATCAAATTTGAGGTGTTCGTCTAAGGTAATGCCAAGGAGTTTTGCAGAGGGGACTACTTCTATCGCAGTGTTTGATTGACTTAGGACATTGAAAGTGTTTTTGTCAAAGGAGGAAACCTTGGAGGGGAGGAAAATTATTATTTTAGATTTATTAGAGTTGAGGGAAAGGTGGTTTTGGTGCATCCATTTCTCTGTAGTGGAAAACACTATTTGAGTTTTAGTCAGTAGTTCAGGAATGTTGGGGGTGGCACAGACCAAGGTAGAGTCATCAGTGTATTGGATGACTGTAGTGTCAGGGATGACAGTGTGAAGGTTATTTATAAAGATGTTGAAAAGCATGGGTCTGAGGATGGATCCTTGAGGAACGCCAGTAGGTGTAGGCAAGAAGGAAGAGGAGGAGTTCTTATATTTGACAGCTTGAGATCTGTCAGACAGGTAGCTGGAGAACCAGGATAGAGTATTAGGGGAGAGATTAAAGTTGGCAAGATGAAGGAGAAGGTGTGTATGGGAGATGGTGTCGAAGGCTTTAGAAAGATCTAGCAGTACTGTGGATACAAATAGTCCAGAGTCTCGAGCTAGATTGACAGTTTCTATGAAGGATAGTAGGGCAGTTATGGTACTGTGGCCAGGACGGAAGCCGTGCTGGGTTGGAGTTAGAAGGTGATTCTGAATTAGGTAAGGCAAAGGTTGGTGATGGACACATTTTTCTAGAATTTTAGATATTGGTGAGAGGAGGGCAATGGGACGAAAGTTAGAAATAGAGGTGTTTTTGCCTCCTTTGTGTAGAGGAAGATGTAGGCTGAATGCCAGAGTTTGGGCACATATGATTCATTTAAGGATCTATTAATCAGGATACTGATTGGGAGAGCAATACCTTCAGCTGCACATTTGAGGAAGGAGGAGGGTATGTTGTCTGGAGCATTTGAGCAAGGCTTTAATTTGGATAAAAGCTTTTTTATAAAAAATGGTGGATACAGGTTTGAGATGGAAATTTAGGGGATTGTTATTTGGGTTGTTGGGTGTTGTGTGGTGGGAGTTAGGTGGATTCTTATTTGGGAATGTTTTGGTTAGCTTAGCTATGGATTCAGTAAAGAAGGTGTTGAAATGGGAGCGCAGTTCACTATCAGTTAAACTAGAATCAGGGCAGGGGTTATTCCTAGATCCAGAATGGAGAAGGGAGTTCACTGATTTCCAGAATTGTTTAGGGTTCTTGTTGTTGTTAGACTGAAGTTTATTATAGTAGTTTTTTTTGTCTTTGGTAATAAGTTTTTTTACTTGGTTGCGGAGTTGTGTTTATTGGAGCAAGGCAGAGGGCAGTTTACTTTTCTGGTAAAGCTTCCAGTATTTGTCTCTGTGACGCATAATTTGTTTAGTTTCTTTGGAAAGCCAGGGAGCAGAGTTGGCTTTGATTCATTTGTTTCTTAGAGGGGCTAGGGAGTTAAGAGTATTTAGGAAGATAGAGTTAAAATGTTCTGCAGCGTTGTCGAGAGGGAGAGTGTTTAAGATTTGCCAGTTAATTTGTTTAAAGATGTTAGAAAAAGTTAAAGGGTTGAAGTTGCTAAGGTTACGAGTTTGAATGTAGACATGTTGGTGTTGGATGGACCTTTTGATCGATGGATGAAGGCAGGGAAATGGTCACTAAAGGTGTCAGGGATGGTGCCAGAGAGAATGATTTTGTTTGGATGGGAGACTAGTATCCAATCTATGATGGAACCTGGAGGATGGTTTTTATTAGGGTGAGTTGTTGAATGGATTACTTGGGTGAAGTTATAAAGGTTAATGGATAGTGAAGGAGATGGCGTGTTGATTTTATTCCAGTCAATATTAACATCACCTAGAATAAAGGTTTCATATTTTATTTCAGTTGAGGCCCAGTGAAGAATATCTTCAAGGGTGGAGATATTGTTGCCAGGGGAGATGTATATGGAAATTATGCAGATGTTTTTATGTTTATTCAAGCCTGTTGTGATTTTAGAATTTTTGAATTGAGGGGTATGGATTTGAAGAGGAATTAGGGAGAAAAGATTGGAGTAGATTAGAGCAGAGCCTCCACCTTTTTTATTTAAACGGTCACTTCTGAGGATGTGGTAACCAGGAGGTAAGATTTCTGAGTCAGAAATATGGGGTTTTAGCCAGGTTTCGGATATGGCTAAGATGTCAGATTGGTTGTGATTAATCCAAGCTTGGACCTGGTGAAATTTGTTGTTAAGGCTCTGGGCATTGATACTGAAGATCTTAAGAGTGCTTAGAGAGGTAGTGGGTGGAGAAGGGAAAGGGGAGGAAGTCTTATTTATAGTCGGAGAAGAAGAGGGTGGAGGGATGGAGTAGTTTGTGCTGAGGCAGGGGCCAGGGTTTGGATGAATGTCTCCAGATAAGGCTAGGATGTTACAGGTGATAAGTTTTGGCCTTTGGTGTTTGCATGGTAAGTATTTATCAGGGGTTAGCAGAAATTTAAGAGAGAGAGTTTTTATAGAGATAGGGAATAGCTTGAGATGGAAAAGGTGCAGTGGGTTAGGAAGGATAAGGGAGGAGGATATGGTGTGGAAGTGAGAGAGTAGGGAGGATTGAAGTTGGGTGTTAGGGATAGTTTGAGTAGGAGGTAGGAATTGGGGAGCTTTATGGGAGTAAGCAGTAGCAAGATACAGAGGTATTAGTAAGAAGAGAAGGAAGCAGGGGAGTTGGATAGTGAAGGGACTTTGGGAAGGCATGTTTAGAAATAGGTGGGGTAATTAATGAGGTAGAGAAATGAATTTAATATGCTAGTTGAGAAGGGAAGGTGCAGAAATGGATGGATAGAGTTAAAATAGAGGACAATGACAGGGGAAGACTAAGTGTATAGAGGTGTAGGAATTGGAGTGGGAGGAGTAGTAGTGGGTGAGGAAGTAAGAGGAGGAGTATTAATTGATGAAAGAATTGGGGAGGGGTAGTTATAAGAGGACTGTGATTGTATAACAGAATGGGGGAGGGGTAGTAAATGAGAGGGCTGAGATTGGATGATAGATGTGGTAGGAGGGGTAAGTTAGGAATAAATGTAGAGGTGCTGGGGGCAGGTGGTATTTGGGGGCAGGGTAGGGGAGCGGAGTGAGCCCGTAGGGTGAACAGAGCGGGATGAGACAGAGGCATATGTTGTCAAGAGAGACAATCATAGCTCTCAACCAATCAGGAACAAATCACAACAGAATCAGGGACACTTCCAGAAATAATCAGGGACAATTGGGGACACTTTTAAAATATTAGTACTATTAACATGAGACTGTGATTTAATATACATTTTCTGAAATAAAAGAACTCTATAACTCTAATTATTACCATTATTTATTAAGTGCAAGTGATCATATTTTCTCCAAAAGTCACCAATTTTAGGAGGGATTAAAAGGGACAGAGCAAAGATTTGAGTCAAAATCAGGCATGTCCTTGAAAATCAGGGACATTTGAGAGGTATGGGCACTTCCCTAGTGTCAGCTGCAGTGGTGGCCCCAGGTTCCTTTTCTTGCTGTGGTACAATATGGGCACAGTAGCTTCACCCTCCGGTACCACCTTATTTATATGTACTAACCTTAACCCTGTTGCTGCACCTAACTTAATCCCTACACGTTACCTTATGAAAAACCCTTGCCATGACAGTACCACTACACAAGACACAAGACAGTCATACACACTTCAGACATTGTACATGTACACAAAACACTAAATCTATTCCCTTACCTAGCCCTTACTCTAACCCAGGCCAAGAAACACTCACACACATTCTGACTGCTTAATAAACATGACCACACACACCATTTCTATCTTTCTCTAGCCTTTTTTTCTGTGACCCACAGACACTCACACACACTTTATCCCCAAATGCAGAAACATTTAGTCTGTTCAAAAACTTTGCATTAGATAAAATCCCACTTACTATCATGCAAGCAGACTTCACACAGCACAGAATCAGTCAATTTTCCTACATTCGACAATTCTGGCACTCGACAATTGGCAACAACAGGAAGAGCCTTCTACAAAACCAACTCTATAGCAATGAATACTCTGTCGGACAAACTGTAGGAAAACTAGCAATCTAGCTCTTTTTCTAAAGTTATTGAAGTCATACCTCACTAACAAACAAAAGTGCAATTGCAGCACAGAAACAGGCCATATGTAGGCCGTAACTAAGATTTCCTATTAAAAAAATCACAGTATACTTAGGAATGCGTGGCTGTAATGATAGACACCACTATAGTTAGTTAAATATGTAAATAAACAGTGGTAGTTTCATTATACATGTTCCAGTGATTTATGTAAATCACATTCATGTAAAAGCTCAACTATAGTAGCTATTCAACTATATTAATGTTAGAATCCTTGAGCAAAATATAGTGATTTATGTAAATATTCAAGTAAAGCCACAACTATAGCAGTTATTTAACTATAAATATTAATTTGAATGTACATGTTGGGTTTATAATGTAACGTGGAAGGTAGTCAGTTTTGTAAATGCTCTTTTGAAAAGTTGTTGTATTTTTGTCCCAGACTATGCCTGAAAATACTCTTCACTTACGCAGTTAGTTAAGTCAGATAGATAGATAGATAGATAGACAGACATATAGACATAAATAATATTAAAATTGGTAACTCTCTCTCTGACATTGCTAAATTGTGCACTTGATTGAACAATTTTATAGCTTAAATGACGAATAAATAGCTGGAGTGGATTTACATCGCAACTGTATGTACATACATTCTCTGTTCAAAAATGTTTGCTATGCTTATGGTTATGGTGTTGTTGATATATTTCGTGCTATTTTTGATGTTCTACATTTTTTTGCTACTAATAGTTTATATACTGTAAGTACTGGATTGTTATAATGCATAGTTTGGTTATTATTTGACCTGTTATACTATAAGAGAATATTTCAAATTTAAGTTTTCATTCAAATCCTGCCTTCTTTTAAACCTCATTCCTACCCTGTATGTATTGTTCCCACAATTTCCATTTTTTTCTATGTAATTTGCTTCTAAGATCCCAATTCCAGTAATTTTATCTCTGTTACTGTATTCACTGTTTCTAGTACAGTTGGTTTGGACTTTCCTGCAGGCTTTTCGTGCCCGGCCCCCTATCTCCTGGGTCACCCCACCTGCCGATGAGGTCGTCCAGCTCATCATGCATGGAAGCGATACCTAAGAGGCCAGATAAAATATCGCCCCCAGCTGAGCACCCCCATTGGTCACGTGATCTTCCAGTAGATACTATGGTGATGGCAGCTGCTACTAAGGAGGATTTAGCAGAAGAGCCAAACTGTCCATCCTCCCAAGGAGTCCCGGGCAATTGATAGATTAGGGAAGTGTGTGTTTGCTTCATCGACCTTCATCGTAAGGTCTTTGAATTATTTGGCACCTTGTACTAGGCTTCAGCGAGACCTTATCAACCAGTTCTCTGAAACCTTGGCATGAGCTGCTTCTGATGAAGTCCATGATGATGCGGCTTCTCAGATAGCCACCCTAGAGTCCATTTCCAACTCTTCCATGCGTCTTATTTCCCACTCAATGGAAGGGGTGGCTAGAGTGGCAGGCACAGGTTTAGTCACCAGACGACATGCTTGGATGCGCCTTAGAGATTTTACGGACTCCTTTAAGGCTTCCTTCATGAATGCCCCCATAGAGGCCATTTCTTTGTTTGGCCCTAAAGTCAAGGATATGCTGGCATGGTGCGAATAAGATGGCAAGACCTTGTCTGCCATTGGTGTCAAACACTCCACTCCTCAGTGATTCTACTCCAGAAATCAGAGGAGCAGAAAGATCTGACACAAGAAATCATGGGGTTCTTTCTGGGGATGCATGTGCCAAGTTTTCCCCTAGAGGCAAAGGGGGAAACTCTAATGGAAGAAGCCCCTTTCGGGGCAGAGGAGGTCCGTGAAACTGGGCTTCCAGACATTCTTTCTCTGGCCAACCCTACCAGCGCTCCTGAAGTGTTGCCCGACTGCTTCCCTCTGGAAGTGGTCAGGGGTAGTTTCTTCTTGTACCTCGCTCCCTGGCAAAAGATAACAAACTCTTGGGTACAACGGATTATATCCAGAGGTTATCGCATCCGCTTCCACCTTTGCCCAGTCTCATCAAGCGTAGTACCTGATTTTCCACCCAGTCAAAGGGAAACAGCGGCACATGAAATCCAAAAGCTGCTACAAGAGTCTTTCAGATGGTCCCCCCAGACCATATAGGATCCGGATTTTACTCCAGGTTCTTTTTAGTGCCAAAAAAGACAGGGGACTGGAGACCAGTTCTGGATCTCAGTACACTAAACAAATTTGTAAAAACAGAGAAATTCCGGATGGTCACAGTTCAGTCTATCCTTCGTCTTCTGCAAGAAGACGATTGGATGTGCTCTGTAGATCTTCAAGACAAGATGGACAAACGCTCATAAAGATGCCTCCACTTCCGTATAGGAGCCAGTCACTACCAGTTTCTAGCCTTGCCCTTCGGCCTCTTTACAGCCCCCACTGTGTTCACAAAATGTATGGCAGTGGTTATCGCTCACTTGTGACTTCAAGGATTCCAGGCATTTCCGTATCTAGACTGGCTCCTTACTGCCCCCACCAAACGTCTACTGAAAGAAGCTCTGCAGTATACTCTCTTAATAGCTCAAAGCCTGGGAATCACTATAAACTGGGAGAAATTCAACACAACCCCAACTCAGTCTTTGGAATTTAAAGGGGTACTGTTGGACACGAGAAATTGCACAGCATCCCTTCCAGAACACAGACTTCAGAGAATAAGACCAGTTCAACCACTGCTCTCGCCACATATTCCCATCTGTCTGTATTTCAGCTATTGGGATCAATGGCAGCTTCAAATACCATTGTTCATCTAGCCAGGTTCCACATGAGACTTCAATGGCTACTTCTCACTCAGTGGTCCCCTCTACAACATCCTTTGTCTTTTCAAATAAGTGTAACTCAGAGATGCAAGCAAGATTTTACTCTGGACATCTTGAAATCCCCAGCTGTGGTCTCGCCATTTCAACCCCCATCAGCCAATAGCCACGTTGACCACGGACACCTCTGTGATGGGGTGGGAGGGATTATGTCAGGGAAACTCTGTCCAAGGCACCTGGTCAGAGACAGAGGCCCTTTTGCATATCAATGTCCTAGAACTGAAGGTAGTGCTTTTAGCGTTGCAAGCATTTCACTCCATCCTTCCATCAGGGACTATTGCGATCCATCAGACAACATGTCAGTGGTCTAGTACATCAACAAACAAGGGGGCACCAGATCTTACCCATTAAGCCGAGAGGCCTTGAGAATATGGCAATGGGCGATAGCTCACAACTGCTTTCTGATTGCAATGCACATTCCCTGGAGCCCCAACGTGATAGCAGACAAATTGAGCAGGTGCATTCTACAGCCTCATCAGTGGTCCCTAACTCCTCCGATAGTGTAAAAAATCTGCAACTGCTGGGGCCAGCCTTGCTGCGACATATTTGCCTCCCCAACCAACTACAAGTGCAGCAACTACTTTGCCCTGATCCCCCCTTGGGGATAGTCACCAAGGGATGCTCTAGTCCACGCTTGGCCCTCGGGTCTTATTTTTACCTATCCTTCTCTCCCCCTAATCTCCCAATTTCTAAAGAAAGCACAACATTTGAAGAGCAAAGTGATCCTCATTGCTCCATATTGGCTTCGACAAGTCTGGTTTTCCTTCCTCTGGCCACACCTGCTAGATCAACCATGGATCGTCAATCCATCCCCAATGTTGATCTCCCATCTGCAGCGTCTGATTCACTCCAATCTAACAACCTTGAAACTGACAGCTTGGTTTCTCCACTTCCTATGATTGCCAGGCATAAAAACCTTTAGTCCCCTGTGCACAGTATTCTTATTGCATCTCATAAATCATCCACCAGACTAATCTATCTTAACAAATGGAAGAGGTTCTCTCTAGGGGCAGCAAATAAACAAATGAACCCCTTGTCAACCCCGGTCTCAGTGGTATTGGATTACTTATCACATCTTTTCCACTTTGGCATGAATGCCTCGACTATCCATGTACATTTAGCTGCCATCTCAAATTTTCATATTGATTTTCAAGATTCTTCACTTATGTCTCACTGACTCCGTAAGACTTTCTTGAAAGGGGTTATCCACCTAAAACCTCCCTTTAGAGAACCCGTACAACCTTGGGATTTGGCTTTGGTTCTGCAAGCTCCACCCTTTAAACCTGCATCGTCTTTTGATGTAAAATATCTCTCTTGGAAAACTTTTTCTGATTGCAATCACATCAGCCAGGCGATTGTCAGAACTTCAGGCCTTGTGCATCAAACCTCCCTATCTTATCTTCCATAAGGATAGGGTATCACTGAAAACCAATTCTACCTTTTTAACAAAAGTGGTGTCAGAGCGATCTGTCAACCAGTCTGTTGACTTTCCAGTGTTTCCTAATCATTCTAACAAGGGAGAGGATTGCCTGCACTGCTTGGATGTTCCTAGGCAAATAGGATTTTATCTGGACATAACAAAATCTATCCGTAAATCAGACCGACTGTTTCTGGCTTTTTCTGGACCTAGATGGGGTCATCCTGTATCAAACATTACATTGGCTTCATGGTTGAGAAATTGTATCACCTTTATTTACAACAAAAACAATCTCAGCTTGCCTCATAGAGTCAGAGCACATTCTACAAGATCTATGGCAACTTCAGCAGCTTTCCATGCTAAGGCTTCCCTCAATGATATTTGCTCAGCTGCAACTTGGGCCAAACCTCATACCTTTATTCTTCATTACAAATTGGACTTGGTCTCATGAGGTAGAGCTTTGTTTGGCTCCATGGTGCTCAGGAATGTCCTTCCATGAGGGCCTCCCAGGAATACAGGTAGTTGGGGACTCTGTGCCATCAGTAAAGAATGAATGTAGATTAACAACATCAGATAAAGAAGTTGTCTAACCATAACGTTCCATCTGTGTTGTTGATCTTCGTTCATTCATTACTTCCCACCCTCCATCCCCCATCCAGAGCATCCTGGTTGATCTCATGCACTCCTTTCTTGTAAGGTCTGTTATGACCAGAGGTAGCCTCTACTTTTATCTATCAACTTGCAAACTCGATCTGAGGTGATGGGGAGCAGAGCATTCTGGGTGGGACCTTGGCTCGAGAATGTTTGGCTGGCACAAGCTTGATGTTGGCCGGCTCGATTCTGAGGATGGAGCTGGTGGCCCATGAGTAATGAATGAACGAAGATCAACAACACAGATGGAACGTTATGGTAAGACTTAACCATTTATTGACCATGTGGTCAGTTTGTCCATATCTCTGAACTTCCTGATTTAAAAGTCTGCATTTGCACTTGTACCCACCTTCCTTTAACCAGTCTAGTCCAGGTACTGATTTGCTATATCTAGGACTGTTTGTAAGCCCCTGACCCCCCCAAAGCCTTTCTGTGTTGGAGGGATGCCTTCTAGTTTTTTAGTGGGAGTGGTAAGCACTAAGTAACCTATCTACTACATAAGGAGTGGTTTCTGGCCCAGAAATTGTAGTTATTGGCCGTTTGGGCAATCTTTCCATCTCTCTCAACTTTCTGATTTAAAAGCCACATTTGCACTTGTTTCTTTCCTGTAACTAGTCTACTTCAGATACAGATTATTGGTTTTAGCACTTGAATTTGCTTATTCATTCTCAGCACTTGTTCAGAACTTGTTGTAAGCACTAAAGCTACAAATTACTACAGCACTTAACCTTCCTCATTACCTAGAGGAAAACAGTTTTTGTACTCACTTTCCTCACTTATTTAGAGGAAAATATTTTTTTATTCAGGCATGTCCAAGGGTCAACTCCCAGTGTTCTCTCCTGTCTGTCTGATGAATCTGGGCATCTTGGGGCAATGTAGCAATTGCCTCATGTGCACAGACAACCCTCTCCTCCTACCACCCAACACTACAACCTGAGACAGATGCACTTATCTAGCCAAACTGGAGGTAAAGCTCTATCCATCTAAGACTGAACTTGACAGTCAAGAGGAGAAGGTAAACACTTGCACCACACCACACTCATCACATAGTCCCACTAAACCTACACCACCAAAATCCACACGTAGAAACACAACATTCGTGGAGGCTCTCAATAGTAATCTGCTCAAGCAACAGAGACCTCTAAAGCAGAAACGCAATCAACCTCCACCCCCCAACACAACCCAAATGACACACAGCCCACAGATTCAGTGTGCCACTCAACCACAGCCCATAAGGCAAAACATACCCAACACACTAGTCATAGGTGACTCTCTGTAGTTAGGCACACTGATGTCCCACTCACCAGGCTAAACAAGGAGAAGGTTACTGTCAGCTGCCTGTCAGGTGCCAGGATCTGCCACATAACCCATGCACTCAGGTCACTCCACAACAAGTACAAATATGACTGTCATTGTCCATGTTGCCATGAACAACCTGAGATGTACCTCCCTGGACTACATGGAAGAGCTCTCCGATCTGGTAGCCCAGGCAGGTATGACCCTAGCCCTGAGTAGCATCCTGCTATCGCCCAGAATGATACCACAGTACAAGGACAAAATAACTTCAACAATTGGCTAAGCTTCTGGTGTCATTCTAAGAGGATCCAGTATCTGTCTGCCTGGGACGACATGGTTGACAGACTACGATGCTTTGCCAGAGATGGCCTGCACCTGTCACCCCCGGGATTCCGGATACTGGCTAAGGCTCTTGTCACCCCTATAGTGCCTTTTTTAGGCAAGGTTCAAATGACAAATTCACCCCCGTAACAGGAACAGGCAAGCAAAAACTGAGGGTAATGCTACTCAATGCTAGAAGTCTAAATCTCAAAATGCATTCCCCTCGAGGCACTCCTTAAAATGGAGAACATTGATATCTATGCAGTGACTGAGACCTGGTTCAAGGCTCTAGAATGCACACCCCTGCATTACCAGGCCATAACTCATACCACACTTCGGCCATCTCACCTGGACCGGAACACCAAAGGCGGAGGTGTGTCCATATTCATTAAGAATACCCACACCTCCAGGCTAGTTGCTCAGCGTAATGCATCTGAGGTTATCCAAGGGCAACTAACTCTGGGCAAAACTGCAATCCAAATTGTAGCTTGCTACAGATCCCCCACCATGCCCCAGGATTCCCACTCTTTTCTTGATGTACTGGAAAATATTAGGGTTCAACCAAACACCCTAATAATGGGAGATTTCAACTACCTCACAATTAACTGGGAAAACTACTCGTGTACCAACTCCTTCGCTCAACGTTTTCTGGAATTCATAAATTCCAATGCCCTGAAGTCAACTTCTCGTTGGTCAGATCCGACCTTAAGCTAATCACCCTAGATATCCACATCCCACCCCCCATTAAGGAAACCACAGTAAAAAATTTCTCCAAAGCCAACTTCACGCTTCTTAAGACAGAAGTGGCGAACTTCATGACACCCATGCAGATGGACAATACAGTTACGACTGCTGAATCCTGCACAAATGCATTCTATAAGCACTTGCACAAGTGCATGGATCATGCTATCCCAAACAGAACCAAGGTGCTATCCTCCAAAAAAAGGAAAGCCAGTCTGGTGGTCCCCTGCCATAAACAATCTCTACAACTACAACAGAAGGAAGAAACTGTTGCAAAAGAAAGTAAAATCCCATGAGTGGAGAAGCCCCCTAGTCAGCCTCAGTAACAAGTTAAAATCCCTTATAAGATCCTCCAAGCTAGCTATGAAAACAAAATCACCACTGATTCTAAGGACAACCACAAAGCATTCTATAGCTGTCAGGAATCTCAATAGCAACACCCAGATCTGCTCTGAGTTGCAGCACAACAGCATGGAAATTACAGAACCAACTGATATTGCCAATATCCTGACAGATAGGTACAATGGTAACTTTACCCCCTTCTCACCCCCCCAAAGGGCCCATATCTATACAGGAAGAATGCAGAGTCACTGTAATCACAACTATGCAGGTAAAAGCTGCACTCTCTAAAGCCAAAAACACAGCATCCATGGGAGCAGACAACATCCCAGGCTGCGTTTTACATGAATTTCAGAATGAACTGGCTCCCCACCTAAGCACCATGTTAAATCATAGCCTCACATCAGGATGTGTGCCCACTGAGTGGTGCACAGCAAGTTATCCCACTCCACAAAGGGGAGCCACCACTGATTCCGCGAACTATCACCCTATTAGCCTGACGAGCCTGGTCTGTAAGACCATGGAATGTATCATCATGGAACTCATAAACAAAGACATTGGTAACCTCTAAACTCTGGACTCCACCCAATTTGGGTTTGTGAAAGGCAGATCATGCCACCTGAACCTGATCAACTTCTTTGAGACAGTCATCAAAGCTGTAGACGAGGGTAAGGTGGTTCACACAGCCTATCTTGACCTCACCAAGGGTTTCAACACACAAGATGGGATTGCCAACTGGGTCACTGACAGAACCCACACTGTAAAAATTGCAGACTCCAAATCTGACTTCAAACCAGTGACAAGTGGAGTACCACAGGGTTCAGTCCTGGGACCTCTCCTGTTTGGTATCTATTTCTCTGAAGTACAGGCTAACACAGAAGGTCTTTGGCTAACAAAGTTCACAGAGGACTGCAAACTAGGAGCCATAGTAGAATCCCCAAATGATATGGACATTCTACAGAAGGGCCTCAGTGAGACAGATGCCTGGTGTCAGAACCATGGCCTCAAGCTCAATGCCAAAAAGTGCATGGTCACCCCCTTTGGTAAAAACTCTGCACCCATGAACTACCACATAGGTGGCAGTCTACTTAATGCCAAATGTGTGATAACAGACGTTGGGAACCAGGTGGACAGTAGCCTCTTTGATAATCACATTGCCACAGTAGTCAGGATATCCTTCTACGTGGCACACCTTATCCAGGAAAAGAGAGGTCCTTGTTCCCCTCTACTCGACACTCAGACCCATTGTACAGTACAACACTCCTTTTGGAATGTACCTCACAAGACGTCTGCAGCAGCTGGAAAGGCCACAGAAGTACCTCACAAAGAGGATTACTGGCCTGAAACAGATGCCCTACACTGACCGTCTCAAAAAAACTCCAGCTTTACTCCATAGCATATCGTGTACTCTGAGGTGATCTCTGCCTAACATATAAAGCTATGTCAAACCCAGAGCTGTTGGACATGCTGCACCAAAAGAAATCCCAATCCTTCTGAGCTACATGCTCTAGGGACCTAAACCTTGTCACCACAATAAACAGGACATGCTGGAGGGATAGATTCCTGTCCCAGAGACTTTCCATACTCTGGAACAAGCCACCCATCTATGTCAAGCAAAGTTCCTCATTAGCACTCTTCAAGAAAAATCTTGATGATTGGATGGGAAAAAGGAAAATACACCCCGGGGATCACTTCTGTGGCTCTTCTTGACAGGGGCACAGGAAAATAAGTTTCTTGGGTGGCGTAAGCCAGAGAACCTTGTTGGCTAGGCTTACTTAGGCCCTTGGGCCAATAGCCTAGTACTTACTTATGAACCTATGATTTCCATTTTATAGGTTCATAGGTTCATCGCCCCCTTAGATTAGTACCCTGTGCCTCTGTCCAGCAGAACCACTGAAGTGATCCCCAAGGTAAACTTTCTGTTTCCTATCCACTCGTCAAGGTTTTTTTTGAAGAGTGTTAGCGAGGAGCTCTGCCTAATGTAGATTGGGATCCTGTTCCAAAGCATGGAAAGTCTCTGGGACAGGGATCTATCCCTCCAGCAAGTCCTATTTATTGTTGTGGTGAGGTTTAGATCCCTAGAGCATGTGGCTCGAGGGGATAAGGTTTTCTTTAGGTGGAGCATGTCAATCAATTCTGGGTTGGACATGGCCTTGCATGTCAGGCAGAGATCACCTCTGAGTAGGCGGTATGCAACCAAGTACAGCTGGAGTTTCTTCAGTCGAGCTGCATAGGGCATCTGTTTGAGGCCAGTGATCCTCTTGGTGAGGTACTTATGTGGTCTTTCCAGCTGTTGCAGGTGTCTTGTAAGGTACATCCCAAATGGGGTGTTGTACTCTATGATGGGTCTGATGAGTGATGAGTAGAGGGGCACAATGACCTCTTTTGATCTGGATGCGAACCCTTTTGTGATTAGGTGGGCCACGTAGAAGGATTTTCTAACCACTTTGACAATGTGATTATCAAAGGTGAGATTACTATATACTTGGGTCCCCAGATCCCTTATTACGTCTTCCGTATTAAGGGGACTACCACCTATGTAGTAGTTTCTGGGCACTTTGTTTTTTCCAAAGAGGGTGACTATGCACTTTTTGGCATTTAGCTAAAGGCCATAATTTTGACACCAGGTATCCGTCTCAGTAAGACCCATTTGGAGGATGTATGTGTCAGCCAGAGAGTCAATTATAGCCCCTAGTTTGCAGTCGTCTGTGAACTTGGTCAGCCATAGTCCTCCTGTGCTTGCCTGTACCTCTGAGAAATATATGCCAAACTGGAGGGGTCCTAGGACTGAGCCCTGGGGAATGCCACTTGTAACTGGTTTAGAGTCGGACCTAGCTCCCTCAACTCTCACCATGTGGGTTCTGTCCATGAGCCAGTTATCAACCCATCTTGTGACATAGGGGTTTATGTTCAGGCTGGTGAGCTTGTCTATAATACCAGAATGGGGAATGGTGTTGAAGGCCTTAGTGAGGTCTAGGTAGGCTGTGTGTACCACCTTTCCCTTGTCTATAGCCTTGGTAACTGTCTCAAAGAAGTCCACCAGGTTTAGGAGGTATGATCTACCCTTAACAAAGCTAAACTGGGTAGGGTCCAGTGTTTGGAGGCTCCCAATGTCTCTGTTAATGAGTTCCATGATGATGCACTCCATAGCCTTGCAGACCAAGCTAGTCAGGCTTATAGGGCGATAGTTCCCGGGTTCTGTTGTGGCTCCACCTTTGTGGAGCGGAATAACCATTGCTGTGCACCACTCTATGGGTACGTAGCCTGTGGAGAGGCTGAGTTTGAACAGTGTGTTTAGGTGAGGGGTTAGTTCATCTTTGAGCTCATGTAGGATGCAGCCTGGGACACCGTCCAGTCCCATTGATGCTGTGTTTTTGGCTTTGGAGAGGGCTGTTTTAACCTGAATGTCTGTGATTTCAAGTACTCTACATTCTTCTGGTATGGTTATGGGCCCTTTTGGGGGTGAGAGGGGGGTGAAGTTTGTGCTGAACCTGTCTGCCAGGATGTTGGCAATATCGGTTGGTTCAGTGTATTTTGTGCCATTCTGCACTAACTCCGAGCAGATCTGAGCATTGCCACTTAGATTCTTGACATAGCTAAAGAATGCTTTGTGGTTATCTTTGGAGTCCTTGGCAATTTTTATTTCAAAGCTCGCCTTGGATGATTTTATGAGGGATCGTAGTTTCTTGCTGATACTGATCAGGGATGTCTTCCCTTCTTGGGATTTTACTCTTTTCTGTACTAGTTTCCTCCTTCTATTGTATAGCTTGTTTATGACAAGAGTCCACCAGACTGGTTTCCTTTTCTTGGAGGAGTGAGTCTTGGTTTTGCTTGGGATGGCACAATCCATGCATTATTGTAGGTGCCCGTAGAATGCATTAGTAAAGGTTTTTGCAGCTTGGGCAGTGTTATCCTTCAGCATGGGGGCTTTGAAACCTTCCACCTTGGTCTTAAGTAATGTGAAGTTTGCTTTTGAAAAGTTTTTCACGGTGGTTTTCTTGTCCGGGGGTGGGGGCGGAATATGAATATCCAAAGTGATTTGTTTATGGTCAGATTTAACCAGCGAGGGGTTGACCTCTGGTGTGGAACACCAGTCGCCCATGTTGGTGATGACCAGGTCCAATATGTTGTCACCTCTGGTGGGAGTGTTGACCAGTTGAACCAGGGCATTTGAGTTTATAAATTCTAGGAAATGTCGGGCAAGGGAGTTAGTACTTGAGCAGTTCTCCCAGTTAATGTTTGGGTAATTGAAGTCACCCAATATTAGGGTGTTTGGTAGGACCTTTATGTTTCCCAGTGTTTCCAGAAACATGGAATGGGGGTCCTGAGACATGGTGGGTGATCTGTAGCAAGCTACAATTTGAATTGCAGTTTTGCCAGTTGTTAGTTGCACGTGGATGATCTCTGAAGCATCGTGCTGTGCCACTAACCTGGAGGTGTGGATATCCTTGATGAATATGGATACGCCCCCGCCGTTTGTATTTCAGTTTGGGTTCTGTGGCCAAAATGTATGGTATGAGTTGTAGCCTGGTAGTGCAGGGGTGCTCTCTGGAGCCTTAAACCAGGTTTCTGTTACTGCACATATATTGATTTTCTCCATACTGAGGAGTGCCTTGAATGTGTGCATTTTGAGGTTTAGACTTCTGGCATTGAGTAGCATTATCCTCAGTTTTTTGTTACTTGTGCTGTTTACGGTGGTGAGTTTGTCTTTTGAGCCTTGCCTAAAAAAGGCACTATGGGGGTGGCAAGAGCTTTGGCCAGTATTCGAAAGCCTAAGGGTGACAGGTGCAATCCATCTCTAGCGTAGCAGCATGACTTGTCAAGCATGTCATCCCAGGCAGACAGACACTGGATCCCCTTTGAATGACACCAGAAACGTAGCCAATTGTTGAAATCGAGAATTTTTTCTTTATACCGTGGTATCATTCTTGGTGAGAGGAGGATGCTACTCAGGGTCAGGGTCATACTGGCCTGGGCTACGTGATCAGAGAGATCTTCCATGTCTCCTTATATGTAGTCCAGGGAGGTACGGCTCAGGTCATTCACACCAACATGGACAATGACAGAGTCATATTTGTACTTTGTTCTAGCAACTGCTTTCTTGGCAGCTACCATAATTAGACTCAGCAAGGCTTTACTATGTCTAGGCAATTCCAGTTCTGTATCATAGCTCAGAAAAAATAATTTCCCTAGATATACCAATTTGCTCGCCCAGTATTTCTGATAGAGTAGTCTTCAGGGAATCTTTAAAATCTTTCAACTCATTACACTCCCAGAAAAATATGTTCCCAGTTACCTCTTTCTTCTCCATCACACCTCCAACATTTGCTGTCTACCTGAGGAAAATTTCTCTGGAGTCTACTTGGGGAATAAAAATATCTATGTAAATATTTCCAAGCAAAAATCCTAAATCTTCTAGATTTTGTTACATATTTGTGAGACATACATATATCCCCATTGTTTCTTTGGGAATTGCTTATCCACTCTCTCTTCCCAATCCTTTCTAACCTCCTCTGATTGATTCTTACAGTTATCATGTAATACTTTATACTCTCTACTAATTATTCATTTTTTTTAACAGCAGTTTCTGTTCTAGGTTCTTTTGTCAGTCTAATGTGTTAATTGTTGTCTCTGCCTGATGGCCAAGTGATGTGCTACTGGTCCTGAGATCAGCCCATTTACCTGGTTGACAAATTCAAAATAAATAAGTAAATAAATAAATGATAGCTATGATCTATGAACAGGGTAATTTTATTTTCTGTTTTTTTTTTTTTTTTTACTTAAGTAAAGAGCTGTGGTAGAACAGCAATAATCCAAGGTGGTGGACTAATGTGGACAGGTAAAATAGCTTACCTGATGCGTGTAAATGAAATGTAAGGTTGTAATCAACCATTTATATAGACTGCTATATGTTCTAAATGACAAGGTAGACTATAATATACTATCATGGTGATAATATCAAATAAAGCTCCTCATTAGCACTCTTCAAGAAAAATCTTGATGATTGGATGTGAGATAGGAAATTCACCCGGGGATCACTTCTGTAGCTCTGCTCGACAGGGGTACAGGAAAATAATTTTCTTGGGTGGCGAAAGCCAGGGTACCATTTGGCTAGGCTTATATAGGCCCTAAGGCCAATAGCCTAGTACCTACCTATGAATGTATGAACCTATAATATGCCATGACACAGGAATTGTAATATGACTGTACTATTGTAATGTAATGTTATTATGCACTATTGTGAGTAAAATTGTGATGTATTTTGGCCCATGGCCAATATTATGGCTGTATGGGGTCCTTGTACTGTTTCACCTACGCAATTAACAAATGTTAAAGCAAGAAAGAAAGAAAGAAAGAAAAAAGCAGTTACAACAGCAAATGAACAGGATGTCTCATTAGCTGATTTAAAGTTAAATAAGCATTGTGAGACAGACGCAAAAAAGACTAACAGAATACTGTATGGTCGAATTACTTATCCTCAATAGAAAACAAAAAATTACCTTTGTTGTAAACTATTAGATTCAGTGTGGTGTAGTATTTGCTGCTTTGGAAGACCTATTTGTGGAGACACATATATGATTAAGACAGTTTAGAGGAGGAGAGCAGAAATGGATATGAAGAGTAACTGTAAGAGATTAATATCTTTAGCCTTGAAAAAGAAGGCAAGGCATTGCTAGAAACAGAAGTTACAGAAATGAATCTGTAAAATCTAAGTAGAGATTCTGTTTCCAAAAAGTTGAATGAGAACAAGAGAACAAAATATGATGACAGAAGCTTGAAGGAAACATTTTCTCTCAGAAAGGATAGTGGATGACTGGAGCATCCTTCCTGAAGATGGAGTAAAGTCACAACAATAATACAGCTCTAGAAAGCAGAAGGCATGCATAATTAATTCTTAAAAGAGGCGAGAGAGGCAAAAATAAACTGTATGATTAAGTGGGAATGGTCAAACTGAAGGAGTCAAGGTATCCATATTTGCAGTCAGAGTATGTTCCCTCAATGATTATTTTATTATAATCCATATTGTACAATATATAAGTAATTATCAGACATACCCATCAGCTGTCACACAAAGTGCATACACTTTTTTTCTGTTTGAAATCTCTCCATGATGTGAACACTATTCACTGTACTTTTGGAATTTTATTTAAGAAAGGTGACCATGTTCTTATTTAGATAAGATTTTGAACACTGTTGCACTTTTGATGAGCTTTAAGCTTGTGGTTTGTGGTTTAATCTTAAATTGTGCATTCTGTCCATTTAGTAAACATCTTCAAATTCGCTGGAGTGCTGAAAAGAGATGTGCTCATAGAAACAGATCCATCTATCCATCATTCCACAACCCCCTTTTCCTATTTTTGCAAATGGGGTCTTGGTGTCACTTCACCAGTGACAATCATCTAGAGTCAAGGTTTATATGGCTAGGTGGTAAGCCCTGCCATGGTAGTTCTTCCACACTACAAACTCACACCTATGGCCAACTTAGAGTGTCCAATCCACCTACTGCATGTCTTTGGAATGTGGGAAAAAACCAGAGCACCAAGAAGAAACCCACATGAACACAAGGAGGACATGCAGACTTCACACAGAAAACACCCCAGCCTAGAATCAAACCAGGGAAAGTTGTGCTTTGAGGCAACAGTGCTGTCCGCTGTGCCACTGTGCCACTCTGCTTTCAAAAACAGATTTGAAGTGAAAATAATTAATCTTCACTTGAATAACAGAACCAAGTTGTCCGTTTTTTAACAAAATTATCATTTATTTAACAATTCTTACCAGTTTTAACAATTTCAGATATATTCTTGACTGCTTTCTTAAAATTTAGTACCATGTAACCATTACCAAACTAAATGACAGTGTGAGGAAATTTTTTTTTTTACTAATAACACTAGAAGTTGACAGACTCCAGTTTTTGCAGAGGTGACTGGGCAGTCAGTTTGAAGGATGTTCAGTGTTGCATGGGGTGTACATTTAAACCCAGCGCTAACAGTGGATAAGTAAACCCAAGAATAAGTGCAATCTAAGTGGGAAAACAGGAATATAAAATGGGATAGCATTGATTATCTGCCTTGAAACATGTTTTATTTTCTTTAAAAAAAAATTACATCAGTAAGTGACTGTCAGGATTTCAGCAATAAATGTTACAAGAGATTTATGGACCCTCAAGTTTCTGCCATTTAACTACTGCAGTTTATTAAGAACAATAGCAGATAATGGGGTAGTTTGTTGCTTTACTTTTAATCTCTTGTAATGTACATAGTAGAACCCATTGATGTGAATGTAAAATATCACCGAGCCACTTAAACAAGTGCTTCAGGTTCAATTTTGCACTCAAGAATTTCCTGTTTGAACAAATTTCCTGCAAAAGCTTGAGTTATAGTAATATTACATGAACAGCACCAGCTGTTATTATCTGTTCCACTAATTAGACTTACATTTCTTTACTGGGGAAATGCATTGATCTAAACTGACCAAGTGCAGAAACAGTCCATGTGACAGAAAAAGAAATTTCACAGTATATGAAAACAATAGGGGCAATACAAAATAAGCAGCTGTTAACACATTTGTACATTGTGAGGTGAAAGAAAAGAAAAATTAACTAAGCTCTTCAAACTGATCACATATCCAAACCACACGTTAACCCTCATCCCCTTTCTCCACTTTCTTTTTGTATTTTTCTAAATATATATATATATATATATATATATATATATATATATATATATATATGTTCTAACATAGACCCATATACATATATATAATACATATATATACATATATATATATATATATAGGTCCATGTTAGAACATTGCATGTTCATAACATCGATGTTCATTAACACAGAACCCTGAAGATCAAAAAGGCACAACATGGAATGAAATTAAAAAAAAAGAAAACTGTAAAAGCTTTTGCAAGGTGGCAAGTTCCCCTGCATTACCAACACCCCCAACACTTATATACATCAAGTCCAAGATTGCACTGCAGCTGGGAATGGGAAAAATCCCAAACCCAGCTGTACCATGATCTTGCATAATCATTCACCTGCACAGTTCAATCTTTTCAATTTTGGTGTTGTGGCATTTTGATGTTGTCCTTTTTCGATCTTCTGGGTTCGCTGTTAAGAACATTGATGTTATGAATATGTGTGTGTGTGTGTGTGTGTGTGTGTGTGTGTGTGTGTGTGTATATATATTTACATCTGTTTAGTTTTGTAAATAATGTTACACTAGATAAAACAGTAACGTGAAATACTCTACTTTGTAAATGTTTGTGTTTCAGTTATTTTTACCTTGCACACCATAGGCTGAGGCTGCAGAAGGTAATTTGTGATCAGTCATCTACCACATTCACAAACTAATAAATATGTAACTAAATCAAAATGTTGGACTTTAGTGTATTTCAGCTTGATCAGCAGGAGACTGTTATATCATTTCATTTACATCTTACTTCTCTAGAATAAAGAGATGCAGCCTTTGGATTGCTGTGTATCCTGAAGCTACTTAAACCTCAGCTGGTACTCATGCAAGGAGATAAGATATAATATTTTATGAGAAAAATAATAAAACAGAAAACATAATTTGAATCCATTAAACATGATTTTTCTCTGATTCGAGTTAAATCCACAAATATGACCATGGCTTCTTACCTGTCTAAGCAGATAGGAGCAAAAAGTGAGCAAAGAAAAATCCGAGCATCTGGATGGCATTCCCTGGCCAGTAATGGTAGCCAGCTGGATGACTGCTGGATCACTTCTGACACTGTCTCATGCTCTAAGAGGTTTGGAATCCTCATATCTGAATATCCAATGTCATAACATAGTGCCATCTGTTTGGGGATGGGGATGCAGCGAGTGGAACTACTCATGTCTGTGAAGATTCCCATGCAGCGTTGGAGGCCCAGCAGTCCCAGTAAGCATGCCCAAAGCACTTGTAGGCTGCCTGCTGTGTCACTACCTGAACAATTCATTTTACAGTCACCTTTGTCAAAGCTCCTAAACTACAACAAACATTCACTGGTTGACTTTCCTCTGTGGAGAACTGAGTGATGCTAGCTTCAAGGCATCTGGGATAAAACTTTTATACACAGTGTAAGATTAGATCCCTGCCCCCACCTCCATGTACACATACATACTCATCCAGTCTGCTAATCTTTTTCTCATTAAGATTTAACTTAGTAGTGCTCCTGTAGAGAGGGGACAAAGGCACAGCTCTTGTTTGCCTTTGCCACTGATTGTCTTGTGGTTTTGTTCAGGGAAGGGAGTGGAGAATTAACAGGTGTTATAATTGGAGGTGGAGGTGCTTTTATTGTTTTCCTTCCATCATTGTTTTGTTTCATCTTCCTCTGCTAATGGCTCACTGTAGGACATTAATGCTCAAGCAACTGCTTTCTACCCCACCCCCATTCATTCACAAGTAATTACTGGAAAAGTTAATTTAAATAAACTGCTCAGGTTTGCTTTTGTCAGAAATGCAGTCAGTCTAAATAAAACTGGTCAGTCTGGTTGAAAAAAATACTATAAATTGAGTTATCTTTACATAATGGGTTTAATTACTGATGCAGTCTTAATTATTCCAGAATGAGGACATAAGTAAGTGTGTGTGTGTGTGTGTGTGTGTGTGTGTGTGTGTGTGTGTGTGTGTGTGTGTGTGTGTGTATGTATATATATGTTTATATGTTTGCTTTTAGTTTTGCAGCTTTGCACCTTATACTTTAACAAATACATACACTTAATTTATAAACAAGTTTTATTTGAACTTTGCAAGCATGCATTAAATACCAGGATTAGCCACATTCTGTACTTTTGTGACACTGCAAAATTAACGGAAAGGGAGGCGCAACATTAAAAAAAACTCAGAAATACCCCAGAAATTTCACAGTCAGTAATAGTAGATAGGGTGACTGGAAGGTGCTGTGTAAAATGATTGTTTCATTTGAACAATTACATAAATACGTTGGAGTTCTGTAAGAGAAGATGTTATTTATGTGTTTCTTTTTTTTTTTTTTTCCTTACTCAATTTAGGGTTGCCACCTTTTATAGAAATGTGAGATTTTTCAGGACAAAGCATACCCCCAGCCAGTACAAAGGACAGAACTTTATTTATTTATTTATGTATTGCTTATTCTTGTAGCATTTGAGTTGCTTGTGCTATTTCTTATAGCATTCAGGTGTATGAGATATAAAATAACTGTTTTATGCAACTATTAAAGACAACTTAGGACATATTTTTGTTGTAAAATCTCAGGGCCTTTGCCATTTTTTATTTATTTATTTTATTTATTTATTTATTTATTTATTTATTTATTTTTTGCAGGAGAGAGGCAGGTGGTAACCCTAACTCAATTTGCTATGTTTTTTTTTTTTTTTTTTTTATGAGGCATGTATCTTTCAAGCATCTGACCCAGTTACTTTGGTCCTTATTGACTATTGACTCAGTCATCAACCAAAACTGACTCAGCTGCCATCAGCTGTTATAGCTGTGCTGGCCAATAAGTGACTGCACCCACTGTGCTGAAGTCAAGGGGGCTTTCAGGTGAGGGACTGAGGTACTGAGGTCTCACCAGGTATCAGTAGTGGCCTATGTATGGAAAGTCCAGTCATTGGACAAGAGCTGTGTTCTGCATTTCTGGTGGTAAGGGGATCAGCAGGATCACAGTAATGTTGTTTAGAAATACCGCCTCCTTTATTTTCCTATCATACAGCTCAGCTGCCCCTGATTTTACCTCATATTTTTACCCTGTCCTTCGTAAATTGTTTTATTTTCTGGTAAATCTTAACAACACCCTCGACATCTGCTCAAGAGATCTTAACTTCCACCAGCACAAAAATAGGCCCTGATAGTGAGACAGATATGTACTCCAGAGAATCCCTCTTTTATGGAATAAACTTTCTTTGGATGTAAACCAAAGTAGCCCCCTGACCATGTTTAAGGATCACCTGAATAAATGAAGAGGTAAATGTAAATACCCCCAGGTCTAGCCCCTCAACCCCTCACTGAAAGGGGTCGACAGTAGGTAACAAATGAGTCATGTTAGTAGGTACCTATTATTTGGGGTTATTGTGACTAGGCTTCTAATGGTCTTCAGGATCAACAGCACAGTATTGATTTATGAAACTATTAGGATTATAGTCAATCAAAAATGCCAGACATTAGAATTTCATGATTAATACCTCATAGTGTTTACAAAATGAATGTTGATGCAAAACCTGTTGTTCTAGTAACTTCAGAAGCAAATTAGAGTAAGCTTTAAAATTTGTCCATTATTTTTAACTTATCCAGAATTCTTAAGCAAAAAATGGAGAGGTATGCATGGAGAGGTGCGCTTCCCATTTTAATCTAGTCTTGGTGGACAATGCACATACCCAAGTACACAACATGAGTTGCTCTCTTCACTCCACCCTACAGACTTAATTACGGTTAGAGTGCAATGCCTTAGGTCAGCAATAGGTGACAGTACACAACAAGTTCGAGATCTCTTGGCTTACCCAAAGCAGGGAACTTCCTGACCACCTCTCCAGCCAAGCTCCTTAGTCAAAGCTGCTTAAGTCTGGGTCGCTTAATGAATGCAAGACTTTAACAATGCATTTGTGTAACTTAGTGTTGTGGTGGTATATGTACAACTTTGTAGATGTGATGGATTGGTAACATTCTTGTACTGGGCTTTGAATTTAGCCTCTGTAAACACATTGATACATTACATGATATTCAGCATAATTTATCTCCTCTAAAATGCAAATCAAGTTTCTGTTACAGAATGTGCATTAAAGGAGTCTACTGTACTAGTGAATTGTACAAACACACCTGGTCACGATTTCCATGCCACAGGATGCATTAAGATGTGAAGTTTTAATTTGTGCACATCTAAATGTGACTTTACACATCCGTAACCTACCCATGCAGTCTATACATAGCAAGCCTATCGATCAGACCTGCTCAGAGAATAGCCACATACTCTATACACTGTCTGATAATTCTGAGCCCTTCTGCAAGAATTTGATTTTATAGTATATAAGTTATCAAGGGTTTCATCTTTTTTATTATACCCCAGTTTTCCACCCAGCTATTTGTATCTTTATCGGCCATTAAACTGCAAAAAATCTCTAACTTTTGTGAATTGTCTCTTTTTTCCTATAATGTAATGACAGGCCAATCTGGAAAAAAAAAGATTTTGAAAAGAATATTAAGTTTCATTGTATAAATCATTTCTTAACCATACTGAATTTTTTTTCCTTAGTGCTTTTTACCCTCATTGGGTTGCCCCCACTGCCCTTCATTTTCCAATACTGGGGTATTACCTAGTTGGGTTGGGAAGGTGGCCTAATGGTTAAGGTGTTTGCCTTACAAACACAAGATGCAGGGTTTGAGTCTCACAAGGGATAATTGGCTAGGCTTAAAATGTCTCGCAAGGGCAGTTAGCCTAGTACTAATCTATGAACCTAGTACACTACAGTGGGGGAGGGGGCTGAGGCCATCGTATAGGCAGTTGCTTGTGCTTTTTCTGCCATCATCATCGGTGATAGCATTTCTATGGCCTAACCCTACCTTGCTGGGTGGGAAGAAGACCTACTTGCATCACCTCAGGGGTGCACAATGCCACCCCCATGTGAGTGCAACGTCTTCTACTTGCTAATGGAGGCTACCACTAGCTACCACCGGATGGTGACTTGATGAATTGAAAGTCTACCATCAGGTCACGCACCACAATGTTGCCTTTCTTTGGTGTGTATGTGTGTGTGTGTGTGTGTGTGTGTGTGTGTGTGTGTGTGTGTGTGTGTGTGTGTGTGTGTGCTGTATGTGTCCTGCTGTGCTCTGACCTTCCCCAAGGATGGGTATGTCCATCCTCCTCTGTCAAGTCTATCAAGCACATGAGCCACTAATCAAACTCGGGCCACCTGAGGACTTTATCCATACATACCACTGGAGCTGGCTAGATGCTCTAACCTGTTACAACAAAGAGGAAAAAGTAGAGAGTCCATCCTTTGTACAAGCCATCTCTCAAGATCACAAATTATTAATGGCATGACATCTTACGATGTTACTGGAGGTGCCCTGCGCTCCTTGGTACTGGGTCATCTTTTTAAGTCTGATGTTTTCATATAAGCATGATCTGCTGAAGCGGAAAAGCAAGCACAACATGGTGCTAGAAACTAAAAGTTTTTGTTGAAATGCAGAAAGGCTGCCTTGATGGGCTGGGGGGGGGCATTACAAGTGTGGCTAGGCATACTCTTTCTGTTCAAATAAGTGTATTTAATGGCTCATAGAACTCCCAAAAATTGTATAAACTAATCTCAACAGCATATATCTATATACAGGACACTTAGAGACAGGAATACTGTAAAAAAGCCTTTCCTTGGGGGGGGCATGGCAACAGGTAATAATGTCATGTACATTTCTTAAGTATATGAGGGGAACATTTACAGTGATATGTGCATTTTTAAATGCAGTGCAATGTGTTTGGGGACAACAGTAAGTTTTGAATATAAAATATATATTTCTGGCAAATTAATATAATGCGTTTTCAGAGTAGTTTATTTTATATATGTATTTATTTATTTATTTTACATTTGTTGACCGAGATTATCCAACTGAGCTTAAGAGCCTTTTTCAGTGGAGGCCCGGGGAGAAAAGCTCCAACATATTATACAATTTTCATTATAAATTAGCATTAAAACAAGAATGTTACAGTAATTATTACAAGGCATTAAGTAGCAATACAATGTTATACAGTGTCGATAATCAGGAGTATAGCAAAACTATTTCAAGATGTATAAAAAGAAATATGTCATTAAGATTAATGTAGTTTTTGGGGTAAGTTGTTACAAAAACCCAGTTTTATCATAATGTAGTTGCATGAAGGCAAGACAATTACAACAGAATGTTTCTCTGAGGCAATTTGCTTAACAGGTTTTAGAAGACAGTAGAAAGAGTAGTCAAGGAAGATTAGAGAGAGCTAGTGAGAAGAGTGAGTTAAGGGCAGAAAGTAGATTAAGGTATGAGACGTAGGGGATGTTAAGGAGGGAGACTGCAGTGGCAGTACCAGTGACTTTTAAAGTGTTCTTTGGTGGCTGTCTTAAACTTAGGATGTGTAAGGGTCCTGATTTCTAGTGGGAGCCTATTCCAGGCAATAGTGGGGTGATAGCTGTACATGTTGCATCCAAATTTAGACTTGGGTTTCTAGATTTGTAAGTAGGTCTTGGTTAGAGTTTTGGAGAGGTCTGGAGGGAGAATAATGGGAGATGAGAGGGGATAGTGCTGGGCAGTAGGAAGGCTGGTGTAGGATAGAATGGATGATCTGGAGCTGAGAGAGAAGAAGCTGGTGGGGTAATTCAAGCCAGTTTAGGTGTTGTAGAGAGAGACAGTGATGGGATTTGTAGGTTTGTTGGGCAGCAAATCTAGCTACATTGTTGTAGGTAGATTTGAGTTTGGTCTGGAGTACCGAGTTAAGATTTGTGAGAATTTGAGAATTATACATTAGACTGGGTAGAAGTTAGGTAAGAGAGAAAGAGTAATCTTGGCTTCAGAGGTAAGGAATTTCTTGTTACGGTAAAGGAGCCCTAGTTTTGAATTAATCTTTTTGATACAGTTATTAACATGCAAGTCAAATTTAAGCTGATCATCGATGGTTACGCCTAAGAGCTTAGTACTGGATTCTACCTGAATGGGAGTGTTATTAAGGGACTGTATGGAGAAGGAGGGTTTAATATTGTTGAACTTTTTAGGTAGGAAGAGTAACAGCTTTGTTTTTTTTAGGGTTAAGGATGAGCTGGTTGTTGAGAGCCATGTTTCAACTAAGTTAAAAGATGCCTGAGTAGCTGAAAAGAGTCTAGAGGGAGAGTTGGCTGTGGTGATGACTGTAAAGTCATCTGCATATTACACTAAAGATGACAGAGGACAGGAGGTATAGAGCTGATTAGTAAAGATATTAAAAAGTAAAGGCCCTAGGATAAATCCTTGAGGTACACCCATTTTACAGGGAGAGGTAGGGAGAGTGCAGAGTGCCATCTCTCTGATTGAGATCTATCAGTGAGGTTGCTGGAGAACCATGCAACAGTATCAGAGGAGAAGGTGAGGTTATGCAGTTTGTACAGCAGAAGAGAGTATTTGACAGTGTCAAAAGCTTTTGAGAGGTCCAGGAATAGGCAAGAAATAAGTTTATATGTATTTATTTATTTTTACAAGTGAATAGAATGTCTTGTCAGCGTAGTTTATTGTTTGCATGTATTTATGTATGCATTTATTTATTTAATTTTACAAATGAATTTTAAAGTCTTTTCAGGGAAGTTTATTGTATTGATTTATTTACTTATTTTTATATTTGGTAATCAGATAGGTGGTTTGGTGGGCGGCTACGGTGGTGCAGCGGTTAGCGTTGCCACCTCACAGCAAGAGGTTCTCCAGTTTGATCCTTGGCTGGGGTGCCCTCTGTGCGGAGTCTGCATGTCCTCCTTGTGGTCGTGTGGGTTTCCTCCGGGTGCTCCGGTTTCCTCCCACATCCCAAAGACATGCTGTAGGTGGATTGGACACTCTAAATTGGCCCTAGGTGTGTGTGTGTGTGCATGTGTGTACCTTCTGTGGAAGGTTGGGCGCCGGGCTGGCAACTCGACACTGTAAAAACTCCACTGCCAATCATGAGAGGACAGGTGATCCACTGTGGCGACCCCTAACTGGGAAAAGCTGAAAGAAGAAGAAGAAGAATCAGATAGGTGGTTTGGTCAAAGTGACCTCTCTAGTTGCAACCTGAGCCACATGACAGACACAAAACATAAAATGGCAAACATTCTAATATAGAGAAGATCACTAGTTCACATTTGGCATGTCTTTAGGATATGTGGGAAAACCTGTTGAAAACCTACATGAACACCAGGGAGGATGTAAAAAACCCACACGGAGGCACATCAGCTGAGAATCAGACTGAAGAACAAAGCACTGTGAAACAGTATCACTAACTGTTGCACCCCAGTGACGCCCTGGCCTTCATCTTTTCAGCATATAAATATTATTTTTTCTTTATTTTTTTTTCGTATGTTTTGCAGGATATTTTTGAAAAATATGACAATTTCAATATTTTTGTGAATTTTCAGTAGAAACATCTTTAAGACATGCTGTAGGTAAATTGGCAACCCTCCAAATTGCCCATAAGTGTGTGTGTGTGTGTGTGTGTGTGTGTGTGTGTGTGTGTGTGTGTGTGTGTGTGTGTGTGTGTGTGTGTGTGTGTGTGTGTGTGTGTGTGCTTACCTTTTGTGATAGACTGGTACACTGTCCAGAATTAGTTTCTTTATGAGTGCTGGGTTAACCATCTCCATTGTGACGAAGCTCGGTAAAGTGTATTAGAGAAGGAATGCATGAATTTGAAATTAAAATTGAAACCCTCATTGAAGTCTGTTGTTAAGCATCACTGTGGTAGGCAAACAACACCTAAAGATTTCAGTTTTCAGCTATCTTATGTGCTTTAATTCCCCTTGTTAGCAATACTTTAAATTACTAAATCTGAATGTCAAAATGTGTTATAAATTCTACTTTTATAGTAAGAGTCCCAATTTGCCTAGTGTGTGATTTTGAGCAAATGACCTTAACTAGAAAATGCTGCATTGTGATCACTGAAAAGAGACCTGTAGCAATTTGGTTTAACGAGAAAATAAGTGTCCAAAGCCTTCATTCTTTAGAGTCTCCATCTAGATTCCAAACTAGAGTTTTCTGGCTAAGAGCTGTACGTCCCTATTGGTAGCTAAGTTTAAAAGTATTTATTCTCACTTGTATTTAAGCCTCGCATTTGCAAGTCACTGCACTTCATGCAGTAGGGTTTAGTGGTGACCTATATAGATGCAAAACCATTGAAACATAACTTTTCTC
Organism: Protopterus annectens; assembly: GCF_019279795.1. Classification (NCBI taxonomy): domain Eukaryota; kingdom Metazoa; phylum Chordata; order Ceratodontiformes; family Protopteridae; genus Protopterus; species Protopterus annectens. The sequence continues at coordinate 333,517,201 of NC_056740.1, read as the reverse complement.
TAGACAACTGTCAGTGGAACCCTCCCAAGCATCTCTACTGCATTCTGGGCAATTAATTTGTGCACTGAGCAGCACTGCCAGTCTGCCACCCTTATAATCCCTAGCCTTCGCTAGAATAAGCCCCTTTGGCAGTCCTAGAGCAAAATCTGGTCAAAGTAGCCCACTCCCTTCCTTAATAGTACATACTATAAAACCTGTTTTAATGGATGGGCAGCTTCCCATCATCTCTCCAGCCAGCCTGATTGACATGGGCACCCTGAGGTAATGTAGCAATTGCCTCTTGTGTACTGACAACCACTTACTCATAAAACAAACAAATACTTTATGTGAGAGATATAATTACACTATGAAAGTGGAGGCAGTAACCACATGTAATGACAAACCAGATATCCAGCAGATTCTCAGCACACACACTTCACCTCCCACACAAAATAAGGACATGACACATATTTATTTATTTATTATTTATTTATTTTACATTTGTTGACCGGGATAGTCCGACTGGATACATGTCCATTTTCAGCGGCAATGGACATATGCAAAGGTACTCACTAGAAGCCTACCAAAAAATCAGAGACCTTCCAGATGTAAACCACGTGCACACACTTCAATGCAAATAGAAACCTCTACACATAATAACACACACCAGTGTCTCAGCAAATATGTCCCTAAGGCAAAACACCTCAAAACCTAATGTTTTGGTCGTAGGCAACTCCATAGTGAAACACACAGATGGCCCCCTCACCAGGATGGACTAGGGGAGGGGAGGGTCATGGTCAGGTGCCAGGATCCTTCAAGTCACGCAAGTTTACTGTTATGTTTCTGTCATAGTCCACGATGGGGTGAATGACTTGAGGAGTACCTCTCTAGACTATATGAAGAGAGACATGACTGAACTCTCAGATTATGTCCCCCAGGCAGGTATGACTCTAGCCCTAAGCGGCATTTTACCTTCACCCCAGGATGATGCCACAATATGAACAAAAAATGATTGACTTCAACAATTGACTTAGCTTCTGGTGTCAGTCTAGAGGGATCCAATATCTGTCAGCCTGGGATGACATGGTCGACAAGCCACACTGCTTTGCCAGCTGGCACCCGCACCTGTCTCCTCTAGGCTTTCAGATACTGGCAGAGGCACTTGCCTCCCCATAGTCCCTTTTTTTAGGCAATGTCAAAACAACAAAATGTCAGACGTAAAGATAAACTCAAGGTTGTGCTGCTTAATGCTAGAAGTCTAAACAGGAAACTGCACAACCTGGAAGCACCACTAACCTTGGAAGATGCTGATGTCTGCGCATTCACTGAGACATGGTTCAAAGCCGCAGAGAGCACCCCTTCCATGCAAGGCTACAATGCTTTCCACATGTTCAGACCTCAAAATGAGCATGAAAGAACCAAAGGTGGAGGTATAACCATTTTCAATAAAGCCAAGTACACCTCAAGACGGGTCAAACAGTATGACTGTCTCAAACGAGTCCATGCCCAATTAACTATAGGCAAAATACCCTACCACACCATTGGTAGTTATAGGTCCCCACCATGAACTAAGAAAAGCACAGCGCATGCCTGGACTTACTGGAGTCACTCACCATGCAGCAACACCTTGGTCGTGAGAGATTTCAACTATCCTAGCATCAACTGGAAAACATACACAAGCACAAACATGATTACCAACAGGTTCCTGGTCTTTGTCAATACAAATGCTCTGGAACAGATAGTCATCACTCCCACAAGGGGTTGAAATGTCCTAGACACAGTACTCACGAACATGGGGGATCACTGCACTCCCCCCTGTGTGATGCCCTTCCTGGTAAGATCAGACCATAAATCACTTTCATTTGGCATAACTAATGGGCCTGACACTCCTTCAGGAACAAAAAAACTAAACATTTTTTCCAAAGCAAACTACAACCTACTAAGCAATAGTATAAAAAAATTTCAACCCCCACCCCTCAATCACAGACAGTAATGGCTCCTATTCAGGTGTGTACACAAATGCCCTGTATAAACACTTAGACAACTGTATAGACTCAGCTGTACCTGACCTTAAAAACAAGCCACCCGGGTGGGCCTCAAGTATAAGCAGGTTATATAACAAGAGGAAGAAACTGATGTCTAAGAACAAGAGGGAACTGGCTCATCAGAGGAAGAATTCCCTCCACAGCTTAAACAAGCAAATCAGAAATCTTGTCAAGTCCTCCAAGACTAATTATGAAGCTAAAATAGCATTCCTAGCTAAGGATAATCATAAGACATTCTTTAACTACACCCAAACTCTAAAAGGGAATGCCCAGCTATGTGCCAAACTGATAGTGGATGGTATGACTCATAATATACTGGAGGAAATTACCACCCTGCTAGCTGACAAACTTGGTGCAAACTTCACCAGGACCTAGCAGACCCACTTGGTGATCTCTTTAACCACAGCCTGAGAACTGGCTATGTTCCAGCAGAGTGGAGAACATCAACCATTATCTCCTAGTGCAAAGGGGGGGCCATCAACTGACCCTGGGAACTATAGACCCATAAGTCTAACCAGCCTCATCTGCAAAGCCATGGAAAGAATCATCATGGACGTTATCAACAAGGACATAGGAGACCTTCTAACCTTAGACCCAACACAGTCTGGCTCTGTTATAAATCATTAAACCTGGTAGACTTTTTCAGAAAGTCATCAAAGCCCTAGATGCAGCAAAAATAATGCATACCACCTACCTTGACCTAGCCAAAGCCTTTGACTCAATCCTGCACTCAAGTATTATATAGAAACTCTCTCAGCTGGGGATTAACCCTTACATCACTAGATGGGTAGCCAATTGACTCACTGACAGAACATAAACTGTAAAAGTTGGTGACTCCACCTCTAGCAGTAGACCAGTCACCAGTGGCATACCACAAGAATCCATGCTGGGCCTTTTAATATTTGGAATCTGTTTCTTGGAAGTCCAGGCAAACATAGATGGCCTTTGGCTAACAAGTTTGCTGATGATTGCAAATTGGGTGCAATCACTGAGTCCTCCAGCAATGTTAATATACTGAAGAAAGGGCTAATGCAGGCAAACGATTGGTGCCAAAGCCATGGATTAAAACTAAGTGCAAAAAAATGCATTATTATTCACTTTGGAAAAGGGAATTCATTTCCACTTGCAATATTGACAGCTCCCCCTTAAGTTCAGACCCAGTGGTATGAGATTTGGGTACACAGGTTGACAGCAATTTGAAATCCGACCACCAAATTTCCACAGTGGTGAGGAAAGCCTTCTAAATTGCACATCTCATAAGTAAGGGTATTTCATCCAGGTCTAAGGATGTTATAACTCCACCATAGTCAACCCCTCATCAGATCATTAATTGAATACAGTGCTCCTTTTGGCATGTACCTCACTAGACACCTGAACAAGTGGAGGGACCCCAGAGGTTTCTCACCAAAAAATGCAGGGCCTCCAAGCCATGACTTACATGGAAAGACTGAAGGATCTGCCACTGTACTCTGTATCATGTTGGCTGCTGAGAGGTGACTTGTGCCTAGTCTACAGGGCAGTCTCTGACCCTGCCCTAATAGAAATGCTGCACATCCGCAAATCAAATGGTGGAAGAGTCACTCACTCTAGGGATCTTAAACTGGCCTGTGATATAAACAGAACATGCTGGAGAGACAGATACGTTTCCCAGAGACTGCCGCTCCTCTGGAATAAACTCCCAATACACGTGAAGCAGAGCTCCTCCCTGACCCTATTCAAATGCAGTCTAGATAAATGGATGGGTGACCACAAATTCACCCTGGGGTGGCATCCATGTCTCTCATGGACAGAGGTAGTCAGTGTTGACCATAAACTCACTCTGTGAATATTGCCCATCTAACCTAAGACAATTGGGGCAATTCTGGATTAATGTGGCTAGGCTTTTAAGGGCTGTAGGGCTGTTAGCCTAGTAACCTCCTATGAACCAATGAACTTAGCATGGCCCCACAGGTGTCAAAGGTTGGGCCTGGACTATTTACTATTTTTGTTAACTCACTGTAGAAAGCACCCAGCAGCAGGCCCACCTGCATGGGAATGACATTGCCATGTTCAGAGATGATCACTCTGCTGCCCACCCCAGCCTTATACTTAGCTAGGGCCTAGCCACCACACAGAACTGGTTCAGACAAAAACTCCTATCTGTTAACTGTACCAAGACTAAAACTATGCTTTTCAGGACCCACCCAGGCACAAGTGTGCCTCACTTTCTTAAAAGGTAAGGTTACCAAACAATGTGGTGGCTCAGACTATGTCATTTTATGTATCTCAGATTATGGTTCCTGTTTCATGTTTTACCCATTATATATCTTTGAGCAGTTCAAAAATTACCCAGATGTTCAGACATGTATTACACCAAAGGTTATCAAAGAAGCCAAATGTTATTGCTAAAGACATGGTTATACTAAACTTTGACTTTACCCTCCCATTCCTGATATCTGCCTCTTCTACTTACTCCCAAGTTTTGCAATCTGCTAAGAAAAGCTGGCTGATTCATGCAACAGTCACTACCAAGGAAATACCATTGTGAAATTCCAAGGAAAGTTTATTTTTATTTATTTATTTATTTTACATTTGTTGGCCGGGCTAGTCTAACTGGATATATGTCCATTTGCAGTAGAGGCCTGGGGAGAAAAGCTCCAAACTAACCACAGTTATAACAATGTTAAAGATTATCATAAATTAGGTTACAAATAGTACTTAACTAGGTAGTAAATAACAGTAAAATAGTAAATAGCAATTAAATCAAATATGTTATGTTGTACATAAAATGACAAAAAACAGAAAATTGGACGTGACTTTTCAGATGAGAAAAATACTTAGATGTTACAGTAGTTTTATTGTTAACTTTTCGTTTCAGCTAAACAATCACAAGTAAGTAAGTGTTATAAACAGAGGTGGAAATCTAGTCAGGGTCACTACAAGGGCATAGCCAGTGTGGGTTGTCTGGGTTGACTGGGTTTTTGTCAATTATATGAGAAAGTACTACATTTAGGCTGTTATCACACCCTTGTACACTTTCTCCTTTTGTTCTCTAACTGTGGCACTGAGATGAAAGATTAGATTCACAAAATAAATGTAATAGCGCAGTGAAGGTATCTGCCATGTTGTTATGCCATGTATAACATTCAAAAGCATGGCTCCAAATGGACTCCTTCTTAATAAGTAACAATTGTCATGCAAGGCTGCTCAAAACATGATTCTAATTCAGGGATCTGTTGCTCCCAGTAATGTGACATTTAGATCATGTCAGCCTCAGTGCAATACTCGCTGTTGTGCCGCACTTTTCAAATTAAAATCTAAGTTCACAGATGAGTCTAAAATAGTCAGGGTGGTAACAAATGTGCAGGAACAAGCTGCTTTCCAGTCATATGTTGATACATTATACATATGTGTTTAACAAAATAATGCAGTATTTAATACTAAGAAGTGAACATTACAGCATCTGGGAAATAACAATTCTTACCCATATGTTACAGGAGATGACCTAAGCCCAGACTGTAAGTGTATTAATGACCTGAACTTAAAAGTGAGGAAAGGGTACCTTACCTGCAATATGATACTAAGATACATTAACTCCAGATGTGTGATAGTACTGATACCAAAGTTTATTAGTTGTCAGACCAATACTGGAATATGGAGGATCTTTCTGTTCATAGATTAGTACTTTGCAAGGTGCCTTTGTGAACTATTTTAAGCCTATTCCAATTTCCCTTTCAAAGATGAGAATCAAACCCTGTATCTTGTGACTGTGAGGTAAACACCTTAACCATTACACCAACCCCTAACCCAAACTGACCTGTTCATATAGTTTTACGAATCTGGGTCTATATTATAACAACGAAAGATCAAATGATCGGACGTTGTTATATCAAACTCAAAAGTTCAAATTCACAAAACATCGAACAACCGGAACAGCGATTTTTTTTCCCAGGGAAAAAAAGCGCTGTTCCCAAAAAAAAAAAAAAAGACATTAAAACATTGCATAAAGTGGGGGGCTTCGCTCCCCCCCAACGTGGGGGGCTGTGCCCCCCATGCCCCCCCTACTTAAATATACCAAATCCGAGATCGCACTACAGTGCCAAAAATGGCAAATTGATGAAGCGGCCAAGCGACTTCTTTCCAGGGAAAGAATTTGCTTATATGCTGCTTTGTCATTTTGCCTTTTCGACATTTCAAGTTTGACCAAGACGCATTCGACAAAATGTGTCTTCGGTCATCTGATAGGAACCCACAAATTTAATGATACTAGAAAGGGTAGAAAGGCATTTGACTAAAAATAGGATCTATGAAACATATGAGATATGAGGAGAGATTGAGGAAGCAATCTATTTTCAATTTACTACAGATTGACCGGGCATAATTTTATATAAATTTTTAAGGTTTTTACATAATAAAGAGCTAGTCTCTACTTTAGGAATTAGACTTATAAATTAAAACATAGGCATAAGGAATGTTAAATACATAGTTGTTATTCTACTAGCAAACTTAAGATAAACCTTTTAACATCAGAGCTGTAGTGTAATGGAAAAGCCTCCTAGCAACATCCGTTCAGCTAAAACCATTTTAGTTTTCTACAAGTACACTTGTGGTTTAGTAAAAAGGTTTTCTGGGTCACCCAGAAATGAAGATTTGCCTCTTAATATCTGTGGATGTCAGAGGCCTACATATAACACAGACAGATTGAACGTGGTTAGCATGTAACTCTACTTGTTAATGTTTGCATAGTTGCATGTCACAACTACAATAGCACACTAGATGGAACAAAATTGTAGTGCATAGTTTTGATACAGGAATCATAGGACACAAAGGAAATATAAGGCTATTCAACTCAAGGACATGTGTGTTCCTTGACAATGACCACCCTCAGGTTCTAGGAGAGCAATGCTTGTAAGCCCTGGTATGCATTTTAGGGTACCCATCCTATTGTCCAAGCCATGTTTGAAGGCAGACAGGGAATCTGACTGCTTCACATGTAAGGGGAGTCTGTTCCAGATCAAAGGGAGGCACTGAGTGATGAACCTATGCCCTCATTTATTTTTATTTGTTCTTGATGTAGACTCAGATTTCTTGTTCTACACATGGTGGATTGAATATAATGGTACACAATGCCAAGCCACAAACTTGTTTGCTATGGCATTCAGAGTTGCCAGCATTTAAATTCTGAATTGGTTGAACTGGCAGTTATCAAAATAGCTTTAGCTGAGGGCAGGCTGTTTATGGCAAGCACAAGGCAATTTTTTGAATTGCTAATGGCTTCTGTATCCTTCACTTAATTGAAGTTGTCCTTTGTGGCTAAGTGTAGGGTCTTCTGAATTGGGCCCCTAGTTCTTCCATCTATTTCTTACAATACTGAGACTTAAGCTAAGTTATGGCAATTAAACAGCCCATAACAGTGTCCCAGTGGGATGCAGCACTTTGCTATTTCCTTTTGCAGAAAGTGTCTCCATACATACAGTTTCACAGTGCCTTAATTTTCTTCAGGATTTATACATGTGAAATGTAATAGAAGTGTCACCCAACTTTAAAATACATTATTCCATATATGTTAGAGTCATATGTGAATACTAGGATAACAGTCCTGAAGGACTGTTTTAAGGCTAGCCAATAACCCAAGCACTTTGTGTCTATAATGTGAAGACCTTAACCATCATGCTATTGTTCTAGTGTATAATTTTCTTTGCATGTACAAATGCAGTGGACTTTTGCTTGCATTACATGTTGTAATGATCTGCCTTATTTACTTTATTTCACTGCAGGGATTATATTATGGTGACTTTTGCTTTAGATTATAGTATAATTCTGTTTTTTTATTTGTTTTATCCTTTGTCAACTTTTTTTATATTTCAGATTATGTCTGCAAAAGACCAGCAGTTCACCTACATGATCAAAACAATTAAACAAACAAACAAACAAAACAGACAGACAGGCAAACAAACAAACTAATAAAATGTTGAGTTGAAAGAAGTGAAATGATGAGATACTTCTAAACAAAGCCAATAGAATCATTCACTGCTAACAGCACCGACTCAACTATGAAGACTTCCTGTTCAGGATATAAACAGCATATCCAGCTGCTGGAAAAACAGAAGTTACAAACATCAAAAAACAATCAAAAATGCATCTGCACTAATGACCTTGAGACCAAAACCAGGCAGGCACACATGAGTGGTTCCAAATTATAAGCTCAATTCAGAAAAGCAGCCTTTTATTGTACAGGATTTGTGGCTCGAATCCTAGGACTAGGACTTGTTTCACCTTTCATAGGTTCATAGGTAGGTACTAGGCTATTGGCCCTAGGGCCTATATAAGCCTAGCCAAAACGGTACCCTGGCTTCTGCCACCCAAGAAAATTATTTTCCTGTGGCCCTGTTGAGAAGAGCCCCAAAAGTGATCCCCGGGGTGAATTTCCTATTTCCCATCCAATCATCAATATTTTTCTTGAAGAGTGCTAATGAGGAGCTTTGTTTGATATAGATAAGTAGTTTGTTTCAGAGTATGGGAAGTCTCTGGGACAGAAATCTATCCCTCCAGCATGTTCTATTTATTGTGGTGACAAGGTTTAGGTTCCTACAGCGTGTAGCTCAGAGGGATTGAGATTTCTTTAAGTGAAGCATGTCCAACAGCTCTGGGTTTGACATAGCTTTGTATGTTAGGCAGAGATTGCCTCTGAGTAGGCGATATGCGATGGAGTAAAGCTGGAGTTTTTTGAGGCGGTCTGCATAGGGCATCTGTCTGAGGCTGGTAAATCTCTTTGTGAGGTATTTCTGCGGCCTTTCCAGTTGTTGTAGATGTCTTGTGAGGTACATACCAAAAGGGGCGTTGTACTCTATAATGGGTCTAATGAGTGACAAATAGAGGGGAACAATGACCTCTTTTTGTCCTGGATGAGAAACCTGTTGTGATGAGGTGTGCCATGTAGAAGGATTTCCTGACTGCTGTGGCAATGTGTTTATCAAAGGGGAGACTACTGTCCACCTGTGTCCCAAGGTCTCTTATCACACTTTCGGTGTTAAGTAGACTACCACCTATGTGATAGCTCATGGGTACAGAGTTTTTACCAAAGAGGATGATAATGCACTTTTTGGCATTGAGACTGAGGCCATGGCTTTGACACTAGGTATCTGTCTCAGTGAGACCCTTTTGTAGGATGTCCACATCGTTAGGAGTTTTGATTATGGCTCCTAGTTTGCAGTCATCTGCAACTTCATTAGCCAGAGACCTTCTGTGTTTGCCTATACTTCAGAAAAGTAATACCAAACAGAAGAGGACCCAGGACTGAACCCTGTGGTACTCCACTTGTCACTGGTCTGAAGTCGGATTTGGAGTCTGCTACTTTCACAGTGTGGGCTCTGTCAGTGAGCCAGTTGGCAACCCATCTTGTGACATAGGGATTTATACCTAGTTTAATGAGTTTATCTATAATTCCAGAGTGGGGGATGGTGTCAAAAGCCTTGGCAAGATCTAGATAGTCTGTGTGAACCACATTAGGAGACATGATCTGCCTTTTACAAACCCGAACTGGGTGGGGTCCAGAGTTTGGAGATTACCAATGTCTTTGTTTATAATTCCGTGATGATACATTCCATGCCCTTGCAGACCAGGCTCATTAGGCTAATGCGCCGGTAGTTCCTGGGGCCCGTGGTGGCTCTCCCTTTGTGGAGTGGGATAACTGTCACTGTGCACCATTCAGTGGGCACAAAGCCTGAGGTGAGGCTATGATTGAACATGGTGCTTAGGTGGGGTGACTGTTTGTTCTGTAGTTCATGTAGAACACAGCCTGGGATGTTGTCAGGTCCCATGGATGCTGTGTTCTTGGCTTTGGAGTGTGTGGTTTTTACCTGTGCAGCCATGATTACAGGAACTTTGCATTCTTCCGGTATAGAGATGGGCCCTTTAGGGGGTGAGAGAGGGGTAATGTTAGCACTGAACCTATCTGCCAGGATGTTGGCAATATCAGTTGGTTTTGTATATTTAGTGCCATTGTGCTGTAACTCAGAGCAGATCTGAGTGTTGCCATTGAGATTCTTGACATAGCTATAGAATGCTTTGTGGTTGTCTTTCGAATCAGTGGTGATTTTGTTTTTGTAACTAGCTTTGGAAGATTTTATGAGGGATCTGAGCTTCTTACTGAGGCTGACCAGGGAGTTCCTCCAATCATGGGATTTTGCTCTTTTTTGCAACAGTTTCTTTCTTTCTTCTGTTGTAGAATTTGTTTAAGGCAGGGGACCACCAGACTGGCTTCCTTTTTTTGGAGGATAGCATCTTGGTTCTGTTAGGGATAGCTTAATCCATGCACTTGTGTAAGTGCTTATAAAGTGCATTTGTGTAGGATTCAGCAGTCGTACCTCTATTATCCATCTGCACAGGTGTCGTGAAGTTTGCCACTTCTATCTTAAGAAGCGTGAAGTTGGCTTTGGATAAATGTTTTACAGTGGTTTCCCTAATGGGGGGTGGGAGTGGGATGTGGATGTCTAGGGTGTCACATCACTCCATGTTATGGGAGGTGATCATGTTTGGGCATTGCTGATGTCATATCTAATGCTGAGCCTTGAAACAGTGCAGGTTGAACTATTCACGATGTGGGGACTAACATTCATCATAATGTTAATAATAAGTCATAATAAGTTTTTACCCTCTTCAATTTACATTTTTCTCTTTTCTCAATCTATACTAACCTGATAAATATAACTATACATACCTTTTAATGCTTTAGTATATAAAAAAAAAAAAAAAAAAAAAAACTCATACTCTATAAACAATGCTTATACTATTCTCTCATTTTATAGTAATGTTTTCAGTCTTAATGTATATATTTCTCTTATTATATCAATGTATCTTTTTTCTGTAAATTAATGTCTACATAAATTGTACTTCTGGAGCTTTTCTCCCTGGGACTCCGCTGCAAACGGGCTTATACCCTGATGGACTTTGCTGGTAAACAAATGTAAATAAATAAATAAATTATATACTGCATTTGATGGTAATAATTTAAAATGCTGGACCATGTCAGTGTTTGTGTAGCTCTGGAAAGACCAGTTGCCATAATCGTTAAGGTCTTTACCTTCCATACACAAGGTACAAGGATCGGCCAATGCCTGTTTGGAGTTTGCATGTTCTCCCTGTGTCTTTGTCAGTGGTGGCTGGTGAGTTCAAATCGAAGGGGGGCTGCAGGAGACAGCTGAATGGGTGGGACCAATGGGAAGGGGTGTGGTCAATTAGAAAGAGGAGGAGCTATGCTCAAAACCACAAACCCTGGAACTTTAATTAAATACGCTGCCCTGGGTGCCAAGCTATCATTATGAGAGTGCAATCAAGACAATGTGAAGTGTAGAAGAATATTTCAATGGATTAACTGCATGACAGCTTTCTTAATATCTAGAGGGAAACGAAAAGACTGCGGCATAAACAAATAAATTACTTTTTAATTACATTACTGGAATGCCAGTCAAAATCTAGTACAAGAAAAACAAGCAGCACTCAACTCAAACCACTTCTCCTTGTACTCCAGTTCCAATTATAATTTATATTCAGCTTTATTAAAGTACCAGGTAACATGCTGAAAGTAGCAATCTCTGTGATACCCCCACTTGTAAAAATGTTTCTTATCCAAAAAAGACCTGCTGCCTGACAACAACTATCTACTTGTTTCATGGGGAAAACATGATCAAAGTAAAAAATGAAAAGCAAACAAGAAACAAGCTCAAGATACATTGCTTAAAGGATTACTGTACAGGTAATGGACCACACATGATAGACTGGCATTCTGTTTGGTTTACAGGTAAAGCCTGCAAAGATGACTGCAAGTCTCCAACAAATGTAATGAGCTTCTTAAAATAATAATGTAATCCTGTCCTTTATTACAAATACTGTCATATGCATTTCAATACCCAAGGCTTATACATTATCTAGTTATGCAAGTATTCTCTGCATGGCAACAGAAAGGCTTTCACTGTTGGCAATTCTTTAACAGTATGCATATTAAAGCTTACTTGCCTCTTACAATCTCAGACAAGCTTACCTGATGGTCATTAAAGCATTGCTACTTAGACACAGAGCAACAGGCACTTTCTGAGTAATAATAAGTATAAATCAACAGTATAAAAATATGACAAACCCAAACATTCTGCAAAATCAAGGACAGAATAAAAGTAGTACTTGTGTCTACCTTGGATGGGGGGATACTCTGCACATTTACACTGCATAACTGCTCCTTGCCTTGCTTGGACACATCCAGAGTCATACTTCATGAGGCAGTGGGGTGCAACAAGTATGTCACAATTTGAAATGTCTCTGGCTGACTGTGATGGCCCTGACACATTTGTCATACCTCTCAACCTCAGAGCAAGAAATCTGGACAAAGCCATACATAGAATTGGGACAAGGCCCAAAAATAAGGACAATTTTAAATATTGCTCTTATAAACTTAGAAAGGTAATAGAGTAGTAGGTCTTGCATTAGTATGAATTTCTGAAGGTTATACAATCTGAAAAACAAATGTCTGTCATTATTTTCTAACTTCAATCTTTAAAGATTTGCTACTAATTTGAGAAAAAAACTAAATTTTATGAAAAATGGACCAAAATGTGATGAAAAATATAAAATAGCCACACAATACAGCTGGGAACCTGTCAAAGAAGGGACACCTTTTTAATATTAGTACTGCTAACATGAGAAGCTGACAAAATAAAAGAATCTGCATGCATTTCTGAAATAAAAGTAATCTATAACTCTGATTATTACAGTTATTTCTTAATTGTAAACCCTCCATGTTTTCTTCCAAAATTGCCATTTTGCGGTGGGATTATTAGGGGAAGAGCAACATTTTGAGCCAAAATCGGGGACAGTTCAGAAGTTTGGATATGCCTAATTCTTTAAAGCAATTTATTTGCACATACCTCTCAACGTGTTAATGCAGGAAATCTGGACAAGGCCAAATATACTTATAAACAGTGCAAACAATTGTTGTATAAACTGAGGCAGTTGATAGAATAACAGGTCTTGCTTTAGCATGCATTTTTCTGAAGGTTATGAAGTCTGAAACTCAGTGTCTGTCATAATTTAGTGACTTAATTCCTAAATTATTTGCCAGAAAACCACACATTTAATGTGGAACAAACCAAAAATAAGAAGCAAAAATCTATTAATTCTGTGAAAATCTGGACTGTTGAGAGGTATAGTTCAGCCGGGGCTGTCTTTGAGTTTGCCGCCCTTCCCCCTCACAAAATCATGGTCGAATGGAGCCTCCCCCTTTCAGCTATTCCAATGAACCATTACTTGGCTATTTCATCCCATTTACCATAAACACTAATGTGAATACTGCTTTACTTCTACCATGATTTGGGCTTCATTTGAAAGTTTTATTTTGCATTTTACAGCACAAACACTAAGACATCTGCTAAACAACGCAATGCAATCTCACAATGAAAACAGACTTAGTATTAAAACTTCTCTTCCCTTGAAACTCACATTCATTGAAACAGCATTGAAACCCACATTCAAAGAAAATACATTTTGCCGGTGACAGATAAAGATTAACTCTGGGCTGTTTTCAAATCATAGGCCCCTTGCACATGAAACATACACATGGTCTTTGATACACCTTTCTGATTTTATTAAATTATATTCCTTGTACAATATAGTACAGCTGTAAAGGGCATTTTAAATTTGTTTTGAACATTTTTCCAGTAAACAATTAAACAAAATGCATGCACCAATAATGACAAAACTGCCCAATTCAAAACATTTTTCCAGTAAACAATGAAAAAATGCATGCACCAATAATGACAAAACTGCCCAATTCAGAACATTTCTATCATAAAAGTCTACTCAAACTTCTACAGTCCACCAATATTAGTAAATAGGCACAATCTCTGAAGAAGTAAAAGTCATCTAAATAATTCCACATTAAAGAAATCTGTAACTAATGAAGAGGTTGCTGCTAGCAAACAACTTTATATGTCATTGTTTCATCTACAAATAAAGTGTCTGTTACCCTTGAGGAATAAGTTGCCTATGTTTCATTAAAAATGATAAGCCTGACAACAACTATCTACTTGTTTCATGGGGAAAACATGTTCAAAGTATCAGTAAATATGCCCAATCTCTGAAGAAGTAAAAGTCATAAGTAATAATTGCAATAGGGAATGGATGGCAAACTGATAACAGGTTCAGAGTTACTAGGTATCTTCACCAAAAAGGATTGCAGTATTCACCCCCTTTACAATACAGTACAGAATCAGCAATGCATCTACCTACTGTGGGAGTAGAACTCACAGCCTTCTGCATCAAAAGCAAGCACACTACCAGTTGTGCTATTAACAATGAAAGCAGACTCAGCATAAGCATCACTAAACTTTTGTTCCCCTGCAGCTCTCAACTTTTTGTAAAATCTACTTGACACTCAGCTGTATCTCTGAACTTTGCAGCACAAGAAATTTGGAAAAATCCAAAATTTAGGGGGGGGGGGGCAAAAGACCAAAAAACAGGGACACATTTTAAACATTGCTTGTATAATGTTGGAAAGTTGCTAGAATAAAATGCTATGTTACCACCATACATTTCACTGCCAAGCATTGAACCCAGGATGCTGTGCAAAACAGTCATAGCAACATACCACTATGCCAAATCAGTCATCTATTTTATGAAAGAGGAAGACTGAAACTTAAATGGCTACATTCAGTGAATTCAGTTCTCACCATAGCTGTCAACATCTTAGCACAAAACACCTGAACAAAGTCAATAATGGGGGAATACAGCCCCCAAACATATTCATTGAGTTCAGTTATCACCATAGCTCTCAGCCTTGGCACAAAAAACCTGGACAAAGCCAATAATGCGGGAATACATTCCCAAAAATAGGGACAAATTTCAAATATCCATCTTATAAACTTATAAACTTGCTATAATAATAGGTTTTGTGTTACCATGTACTTTCTGAAGAATATGAAGTCTGAAATTCCAATGCTTGTCATTTTTATTTATTTAACATTTGTTAACCAGGGAAGTCTGACTTGGAACAAAAGACAATTTTTGGCAGAGGAAGAAACACTCCAGACATGCCTTTCTAAGATGAGACGACACCAGAGCAAACCCACATAAACACAGGAAGGACATGCAGACTCCACATAGAAGGCACCTCAGCCAAGAATCAAACCAGACAACCTGTAGCTGTTAGGCAACAATGGTACCACTGCACCACTGCATAACTGGCTGTGTGCTGAAACAAACATATAGAAACCACAGATTTTTATGAGGAACAGAACAAATATGAGGCAAAAATCTGCATTTTTTTTTTTTTTTACAAATGGTGGTGGGTAGGGAATTCAGGCTCTTGCTATTTGGGCCCAAGGTACAGAGTTCAAGCCTTATTCTCTACCCACCACCATGTGTTTTTTTTTTTGTGTTAGCCTGCATTTTCTGAAAGAGATCAAGTCTGAAACTCATATGATTTCAAGCACTAGTGATGTCCCAGAAAACTACAAATTTTATATGGAACAGACCAAAATTATAAAGAAAAAATGTGGACATTCTGTGAAAATCTGGACAGGTGAGAGATGTGCTGCTCAGTGTTTTAGTAGGCTGTAACAGTAACTCAGTTTCTTTAGTGACTACACTAAATTGGTCTTTTACTGTATACAATAAATTGCATTTGTCCTTTGGAGATTGTTGCTTAGAGGAGTCTATGGCTCATTATCTACCGTGTTACCAAATAATAAGTACTCCTCTCGGAAGAGGGTTGCCTTTTACAATGGTGAAATACATTTCTCTCAAAACCGAAATAAAAACCAACTGAGAAATTTATCCAGAAACATATTAATCAGTAACCCCTTTCATCTTAACTCATAAGACTTCTTCAAACTGAATAATGTCAATATCCAAACCCAATTTATAAGAACAACACATGACACTTAATTACTGACACACCAAATTAGTGCTGTAACCCCTTCCTTTTTAAAAAAGCAATGAAGTCTTCCCTGTCATTAAGACCAGGTGGATAGCAGGCATTTAACTTCACTTGACAAATATAGTCTAACCACCCAAGTTCTTCTTCAGCATTAAACATTTTGTCAAAATTTCTAACCATGTCTAAGACTAAAAACTTAAAATCCATTTTACATTTAGGGTCTGATGAAGTTCATTGATACTAGTGAATGAAAGTGCTAACATTACATTTTGTTGTGTGGAACTCTCCATTTTGCCTTTTTTGTTTTTAGCAGTTTGAGTTTTTATCAGTGTTTGTTATTTAGTAAATTTATAATGTTTCCCAAGAGCATTTTATTCATCCCCTGTTGGCACAGCATGCTTGTGTTCGTATATTCTTTTATAAAGTTTTCTCGTAGTACGACCTACATAGAAGGATTGACAGGTCACGCATTGCACCAAATAAACTACAAATCTTGATTTACATGTTTCCTTTCCTTTCAACTCAATTTTATATCCATTAATACAGATTTCTTTAACCCCAGTTAATAAAAAATTACACAAATTACAATTACAACAATTAAACATACCTGGGTTTGTACACATTCTGTATTATATTTTTTTCATATTTAGTTCGGCTCTACTGTTTTTGTTTGTAGTTAGTGAAATGGTTAAAGATTTTCAAGAAATGATGTTGCATACATATCTAAAATTTTAGATAAACATTTTAACTTGTTAATGAGGCTAAAACAAAATATCACAACAGAGGAAACAAATGTAATACTATACACTAAAACAAAGAAACACGTTTGAATATCTGAATTCACTCTAAAACCACTTTTAACCACCTTATTGTTAAGGGCAAAATCCAGGCATGCCCAGGCTAGGTTAGTGGCCTACTACCCATTCTTTATCCCTGGGGTGCATAATCAGCTCACTTATTCCACTTATGGCAAGAGTACAGTGGTAGGAGCAGGCAAGCCTTCAGGTATGATCGATGGAGTGGCCTCCCCTCCCCTTTGGCACTCCCCTATCCTTAAGTCATTTCTTTCATGCTCCACTAAATGCTGCCTTGCTGCAGGAAGCATGGCTCTGCACGCAGGCTTCCCCAACCAGTGCATTACCAGAAAGACAGTGTTTGTTCAAAAGGCATGTGCTGTGTGGGTGCAGCAGTCAAACATCATGCAAGGTGTTACCCAGGTGGCAAGCCAGAACCATTTAACTCTCTGTTAGATGGTGAGATGGTAATGGCTGCTCTCTCCCATCATCGCCCGCCAGCTCCTCTGACAACCAGATCCCTAACTGAACAAATATAGTGGGTGGAGGGGCAGATCTGTGGCTTAGAGGACTATGATTTAGAGCTTGCTCAGAGTACATCATTCCTCTAAGGCATACAGCTGCCCCCCCCCCCCCCCCACACACACACACACTATATTTATGAACAGAAACTAAATACTAGAATTTTCTATTACATGCATCCTTTGCATGGAATGTTGTCAGATGTTGTTGTCTAATATCTTAAATGTTTTACTTTTGCATTTTATGTCCAACATCAGCAACTAATTAAAAAAAAAGTGTGTTTCTGATTTGTTGAGAAAGTGTGTGTTGGGGAAACAGCATGTTCTAGAGTTTTTGGGCAAGTAACAAAGGTTAATAACTCCTGTAGACCTTTTGAATCTGGAGTGAACCTGATTATTTATCTGTATATTTAAACAGGGTATTAGTGGGTGCATCTTAGAAATATGATTTGAATCTTAACTAAACACAGTTTTGATATTATAACAATATAACAGCATACTTGTACAGATTTTATTTAGGTTATGAGGTGGAACACATATCAAGGCTATACAGAATGTTGTACAAAAATTAGAATTTAAATTATTCGTGCTTCAAACTACCACTGTTTACTATGTCGGCTCTAGTGATTTTTTTTGTTTGCCTGAGGTAGAATCCCTGCATCTAATGGAAATTTAACTTAATTTTATCATTAAGATACTATGAGACATCAATATATTTACCATTCTTACAGTGTTAAAAAACAGCCTGAGCAGAAAACCTCCCACATTGTATGACAACATCTGAGGGGCATAACAGTCAGCTTGCCTGGGAAAATGTGACCTACAGAAGGTTTTAAAAGCCTATTGTCACATTTGTTGCAAAACAGACACACACACACACACACACACACACACACACACACACACACACACACACACACACACACACACACGCACACACACCTCTTACCTGCAAAGTCCGAAGCTTCATCGTTCGTTGCACCATCATTGCCGGCCAAAGAGCTGTTATCCCGCGAGAGAACCTAAGGCTCGTTCTTGCCGTCCCGCGAGACCACCCTGCCTGTGGACGTTGCAGTCCGATCCCTTTCCAGTCTATGCAGTTAGAACTACTGCATAGACTGCTGGGAAAATGTAGATGCACATGTTGTAGTCCGGACTGCTGGTGGAGACAGTCTGGATTCTGTGCGCATGCTCCAGACTGGTTCACCAGCAGTCCAAGTATCGGAAATGCCGCGAGTGCGCATGCGCGATGTTCCGGGACTCGCGGTTATTTTATTATTTTCTTTTTGTTATTTTATATTCATTTTATATTTTGTTTAATTTTCTTATTTTACAGCTGGGAGTGCTGCAGTCCTGCAGTCCAATAGCATGGGCTGCCCCTGGTGTGGGGTTCTTCCCACCTCTGAAAAGCTGATTGTTTCTATCTCAGACTCATTCAAACTCATTCAAGAATGGAGCTGTGGGCAGTAGCACAGACTCTGCATGGTCCCATATAGGATAAACAAGTATATAGACCAATCATTTTGGACATCTACTGTGGTGCGCAGTATCCTCAAGATAGGAAAACACAGATCACACAGACTGTGTGCCGTGGCAGGGCTAGGCACTTGATGGTATACAATATGGCTCTAGGTGATTTGGTTGTGTTGACTAATGTTGCCAAATGGACATGAGAATTTGCCTGTGATAAGTGGATTGAGGACCCAGCCTACTCCAACCTACACCAGGGGCTCATGCTAATGGTGGGAGCCCCTAATGGCCAGTGTGTGCCACTCACCAGCAGCTCTGGGTTAGTAAACTACTGGCCGACTGATATCCAGTTGCCCAGCTTACGTTGCTCTTTTGAGCAAAAGTCGGATGTAAAACCAATCTAATGAACCTCAGTGTAGGGTCACTGACAGGATGGAGCTTGGAAGTGGAGGATATGATGGTAAGGAGGAGGCTGGCCATCCTATGTACCAGAAGAGAAGATGGAAGGGCAGTGCAACAAAGCCACTTGACTTGGAATTCAGAATCTACTACTCATAAGGAGGACAGACTAGAAATGGGGTGTGGAATGTGGTGAGGGAGAGGCTTCAGAAGATAGTAAGTGATGTCATCAGAATTAGTGACAGACTCATGGCAATCAGACTGCAATGTAATGATAGGGCAGCATTCATAACCTCAGCTGTGCCCCACAGCAGTGTTGTGATAGTGAGGGAAAGAGTGCATTCAGGCCCACTAGATAAAGCAGGACAACATGAAATAGTGTTAATGATGAGTGTCTTGAATGCACATATCAGAATAAACAAAACAGGATATGGGGACTGCCTGGCCCTACATGGGTGAGGCAACAGGAATAAAGAAGGAGGCACCATTCTAGACTTCCGTCTGGCAAGTAGCTTGATAGTAGCCAACTCATGGCTCAGAAAAAAAGACAGTCACAAAATCACATACAGGAGTGGCCAACAGGCAACTCAGATAGACTTTCTCATTGTAAGGAAAGGACACTGGGGTAGAATCAGTGTTGGCCCACATCATAAACCAATGGTTGCCACAATCAGCTGGAAGCATTTGTCAGAGTAGGCTATAATATCAACTGACACCAGGCTTATTACCCAGAAGTTGACTGGAGAGAAAGCGCAACAATTAAAGGAGTTACTCAAGGCTCTAGCACCTCAAGAAGAGGAGGAAATAGGCGCAGTTGAAGAAGAATGGCAGCACCTCAAAACAGCATGTGTGTGTGTGGGCTACAAAACAGATATACAGACAAGCCAGGTATGAAAATAAGGTAAATAAGGAAAGCTGGCAATAGAATGCAGAAGTCCAGGAAGTCATCAAAAGAAAGAAGGAATGCAGGAAAAAGTGGGAGATAGAAAAGATGGAAGGGGCTAGGAAGGAATACCGGTTGGCTAACAAAGAAGCTAAGAAAGGAGTTGTAATAACAAAGAACAAGGCATCAGAGGCACTCTACCAACTTCTGGAAAGTGACTCAGTAGATGGCATTAAGAAACTATATCAGGTTGCAAGGGAAAGACAGAAAGATAAAGAAGATAGTCAGACACCCTTCATAAGGGATGCCAGCAATAACCTGCTCACGAGTCCACAGGACATCAAAGGCAGATAGATGGAGTACTTCCCGTAGCTCCTGAATGAAGAAACCCCCACAGAAGCTGAACTGCTTTAGACACAGCCTATGATGAGAGTGGGAGCCCACCACAAAAGAAGTTTATCTCCAAGGAAAATGATGTCAGGGAAAGCAGTAGGCTCAGATGATGTCACAACAGATATAATAAAGATGCTGGTGAGATAGGGGAGAAATGGTTCCTGAGGGTACATATAGCAGTGTAGGGAGATATATGTATCCTAGATGACTGAAGAATAAGCATACTAGTGCCAGTGTTCAAGAACAACGGGAATATTCACAACGGTGGGCAGTACAGAGGCACCAAACTCCTATCACATTGCATGAAAGGTCTGGAGAGGGTGACTGGTAAACAAATACACAGAGTAATAGAAAGTAAGATGGAAGATGAGCAGTTCAGATTTAAATCAGGATACAGCACAACTGACCTAATGTTTTCAGTAATACAGATAGCTGAGACGAAGCTAGAGATGAGGAAAGAGGCCAGCTGGGCATTCCTAGACCTGGACAAGGTCCCAAGAAAGCTGATTTGGGCAGTTCTGCAGTGGTTCAAAGTCCCAGAAACATTGATAGGATTAGTTCAAGCCATGTACAAGAACCCGGTGACTCATGTACAAATAGTGTTTGGTCTCCCAGAAGGGTTCCCAGTGGGAGTGGGTGTGTGTCAGGGTTCAGCTCTGAGCCTACTGCTGTTCATACTGGTGATGGACTACATTAGCAAACAGGTTGAAGGGGACATTTCAACACAGTTGCTGTATGCATACAATATGACATTACAGGCAGTCTCTGAGCAAAAACTTCAGTAAAGGGTAGGGGACTGGAATGCAAAACTGAAGGCACAAGGGATGAAACTGAGTACAGATAAGAGGAAACGAGGGCATTCAGCAAAGAGGTGGATGGACTGTGAGAAAAAACCTGTGACAGGCATGAGTATCGAAGAAGGCAGAAGACTGGCATTGAATAGAGAAAGCTGGTGACAGTTAACACGACAACCCAACCCCATGTAGAAAATGGAAAAAGGGGGGCTGATGATGATGATGATAAGGACAATGGAATGGTAGAACTGTGTTTTGATAAACCTACTGCCACTGAAACATGAAATCAGGTTCTACGTTGTTTACAGTCATAGGACCAAATCGAGCAGAAAATTACAAAATACACAGATTTGTTTATAGGTATACCCCACCTCTCCTGGATAGCAAATAAGAATAAAATGACATATTTCAAATGCTAAACTGTTAGCGCTATTAGCTGAAACTGTCAGAGTTCCTCATCTCATAATTACCATTAACACTTAGTCTTGCACTGTTTCAAAGTCTGCTTTTCTGAAGCAGTTACACATCTGTGTTTCATATTCAACTAACTATAAAAAGGTAAACAATGCATATTGCCATTTCACTATACATACACAAGCGAAATAATAAAGGAAGAAGAAAGAAAACAAAGGTAGACCCTCCTCTACCTTTGTCTATATTCACATATCAATCCTGAAATAGTTCTTAAAATTTAAGGTTCTTGTAGATTGGACCTAATGAAAATAAAAATGCAGAAAAATGGTGGCACAAAGAACCGTTTTGCTTTTATAAACACTGAAAGCATTAATTGTCTCTGTACGTCAAGAGAGTTGTACATAATAATCCTGATCTTTTCAAAACAGACATAGGTGGAATTAAAAACAAGATTTTGTGAAGCACACGTCACAGTTCAATTACAGAGGTATCAGAGCTTACTCAGAGAAGAAAACCAAATAATTAAAAAAAAAAACACTGTTAGTTTTGTTAGTTACTACACATGGAACTTAATAAGTCCAGTCCAAGAAGCTTTGTGACAGAGTTAGCACACTCATACGGTCACTTCATTACTGAAGAGCACTTTTAAGTCTCATATATTCTTCTCTCTTCTCACTGCCCCCGTTAAGGGTCGCCACAGCAGATCACCTTTTTCCATTTCTTCCTGTCCTCTGCATCTTGCTCTGTCACACCAACCACCTGCATGTCCTCTCTCACCACATTCATAAACCTCATCTTAGGCCTTCCTCTTTTCCTCTTACCTGGCAGCTCCATCCTTAACATCCTTTTCCCAATATACCCAGCATCCCTCCTCAGCACTTGTCCAAACCAACGCAATCTCGCCTCTCTGACTTTGTTTCCAAACGATCCAACCTGAGCTGACCCTTTAATATGTCTGTTTGTCTTTTCGGCTTTTCTCGGTTAGGGGTCGCCACAGCGGAACTCCGGTCTGCTAATGATTGGCAGTCGATTTTTATGGTGACGAGTTGCCAGCTCGATGCCCAACCTTCAGCGAAGGCACGCCCATTCACGCATGTCTTTCGGAGGCTACTCGACCACGGAGAGGACATGCAGACTCCACACAGAAGGCACTCCAGCCGAGAATCGAACAGGAGAACCTCTTGCTGTGAGGCAACAATGCTACTGCTGTACCACCACGACTTTTTAGTACTTCATGCTCAGTAAACAATTTAAATGTCTCCTTCTCTTAATGGTTGTGATACAACTTTCAGTATGGCAAACCTAAAGGCATGTGTTGCATCAGTTTCTGCAATGTGTTTATACAGTGCGTTCATCAAAATGTTTCTGCTAATATCAGATATATGCTGGCCAAGCTGCTCTTTCAATTTTCTATTTGTTTTACAACATGCATTACATGCACAGTAAGAGGCATAATAGACACTGTTTCTTGTACTACAGCTACCATATGTTCTAAGGGTAAAACTTTAAACATATAAACACATTCCATACTTGGTCATCAGGAAGTATAATATACTGATTCCTAATCCTGTCCATCCTTGTCACACCCAGTGCAAATCTTAACATCTTTAACTCTGCCACTTCCAGCTCTGACTCCTGCCTTTTTGTCAGTGCCACTGTCTTCAACCCATACAACATATCTGGTCTCACTACCCTCTTGTAGACCTTCCCTTTCACTCTTACTGGTACCCATCTGTCACAAATCACTCCTGACACTCTTCTCCACCCATTCCACCCTGCCTGTACTCTCTTCCACACTCACCATTATTCTGAACTGTTGATCACAAGTACTTAAACTCATCCACCTTCTCCCAGTCTACTCCCTGCATCCTCACCATTCCTCTATCCTCCCTCTCATTCACACACACATATTCTGTCTTAGTCATGCTGACCTTCATTCCTCTCCTCTCTAGAGCATATCTCCACCTCACCAGGGTCTCCTCAACCTGGTTCCTACTCTCACTACAGATCACAATGTCGTTTGCAAACATCATAGTCCATGGGGCCTCCTGTCTGATCTCATCTGTCAACCCATCCATCACTATTGCAAATAAGAAAGGGCTCAGAGCTGATCCTGGATGTAATCCCACCTCTACCTTAAATGCATCTGTCACTCCCACCACTCTCACACTACCCTCGTACATATCCTGTACCACTCTTACATAATTCTCTGCCACTCCTGACTTCCTCATATTATACCACAACTCCTCTCTAGGCACCCTATCATATGCTTTCTCCAAGTCTACAAAGACACAATGCAACTCCTTCTGACCTTCTCTATATTTCTCTATCAACACTCTCAGCACAAACATCACATCTGTAGTGCTCTTTCCTGGCATGAAACCATACTGCTGATCACTAATCATCACCTCCCTTCTTAACCTAGCTTCCGTTACTCTTTCCCATAACTTCAAGCTGTGGCTGATAGTTTTATCCCACTGTAGTTACTACAGCTCTGCACATCACCCTTATTCTTAAAAATAGGTACCAAAACACTTTTTCTGCAGTTCTCAGACATCCTCTGACTTTCCAAAATTTCATTAAACAATCTGGTTAAAAACTCCACTGCCATTTCACCTAAACACCTCCATGCTTCCATTGGTATGTCATCTGGACCAACAGCCTTTCCATTCTTCATCCTCTTCATAGCTGTCCTTACTTCCTCCTTGCTAATCTGTTTCACTTCCTGATTCACTATCCCCACATCATCCAACCTTCTCTCTCCCTCTCATTCTCTTTATTCATCAGCCCCTCAAAGTACTCTTTCCATCTGCTCAACACACTCCCCTCGCTAAGTCTCATATATACCCCCCTTGAAATAATTTGTCATCATTTCCATACATACTTGAAGATGGTATCAAGGGTCTTCTAGAGAAACAAACATTCATATTTTAAAACAGTCTTTTCAAAGCCAGTAATGTTAAGAAATATTTTAAATAAATGCAAACACTTTAGAATTCTAATGTTCTGAGCACAATGGTCTAATTGAACTTAACTGTATGCCTGTACAGTGACCCATGGTTTTAACACCATTTTTTTTAAGACATTTAGGTTTTATGTATCACTCATGCCAACATAACAATGAGATATGAAGTAACATAATTATTATGGAGAAGAGTAGACCTTGTGGAGTAACCTCATCACTTACATTTCTTGACACAGACCACACTTATGCAAGGATTGGTGTTGTCTATTATCACCCATTTGTTTGAGACTATTTCATAATGTTTCAGGAGGCACAGATTCACAATCTATTAATGCCCCAACGTTCTAATGCTGCTCATGTGACCAATATCAGTCTTCCTCTTCTTACAGTGTTACGGTTAGTAAATTCTGACGGTCTGTTCAATACTCTGCTCTGACTTCTCAGAAGAGAAAGCCTCCTCACCATATATATTTATTTCCCATATGTATTCACATGAAGAGGATTTCTACATTAACTAGATAAAGTTACGTTCAGGACGCTTCAGACCAGGCATTGCTCTTTTGTCTTACAGAAGAGCAAGGATATACCAGCTGCTTTTGAAGGATAAAACTGCATCCTGCCTTCTAGAGGATGTCAGCATTCCACATCTCTAAACCTCTTATACATATTTACAATCTCTTATTAACAACTGGCATAATTTCTAAACGCTTGAAATACATATTTCTCCTCCCAACATAGCTGGCTTTAGGCACCAGCAAACCCTATATTCACTGGGGGCTCCTGGTCCTGGGAGGGGGGGTTCCAACCCCAGTAACGTTATTTTATTTTGATATCTTGTTGCATGTTTGTCAAACCAACCAAAACTAATACAGCAATCTTCTGTACTTAATAAACCAGGTAGATAATAATAACTGCTATTTATATCTCCTTTAACTTTCAAAGATGTCTCTTGTTATAGCAACGGTGTTTTGTCATTAAACAGGCATCACAATTTCAATAAAAGTTTTACCACTTACTCAGTGCCCTTGACTTAGTTAAATCCTACTGGCGGTCATTCCTTCCTCTAAAAGTAAAATCATAGCCAGCTTTAGGCTCCTGCAGTACTCGTGGCTGCAGGGGACCCCGCAATCATCCTTGACTGTGTGAGGGCCCCACAAAAGCTGCTGTTTGTTGGCAGGGGGGAATAAAAAAAAGATTCTTAATTTT
The DNA here is from genome assembly GCF_019279795.1 of Protopterus annectens. Classification (NCBI taxonomy): domain Eukaryota; kingdom Metazoa; phylum Chordata; order Ceratodontiformes; family Protopteridae; genus Protopterus; species Protopterus annectens. The sequence continues at coordinate 333,491,435 of NC_056740.1, read as the reverse complement.
CCAATCATAAACTTTATCTGAAACAGGGTTCTGATACGACCTTGTTAGGATAAGGCAATTACTCACACTGAATGAACATAAGAAAGGTAAGTGCTAGAGGTCAGCACCCCAGTGTGACCAGTCTCAGTGCTTGCTATAGATCATAGGATCATAGGAGGTTACTAGGCTAATGACCCTAGGGCCCTTACAAGCCAAGCCGAATACAACCCCTGTTCAAAAGAATATCAAGGTATTAAGTGGAACTAAGTCAACAGTTACTGGCCCTGTCCAAGAGGTGAAACTCCTGAGGTAAATTTGCGGTTTCCCATCCAATCATCCAAATTATGCTTAAATAGGGTCAGCAACCGGCTCTGCTTTTTTTTTTTTTTTTAATATTTTCTAAGCAATATGTTTAAATGATGTTACAGCTAAAACTTTTTGATGGCCCCTGAGTTGCCATGGATGCGGAAACACACTCTCTGAGTGAAAGCAGGTGCACTGTCATGATGTGATGTAAAATGTATCAAATGAAATACATTTCTGTAGACTGCTGGTTTTATAGGATATTTGGATTTTAAGAAGATATATGGATTTTAAGAAGAGATAATACTCCCAGTCTTCAGGGATTTTTTTCAGAGAGTTTTGTATATACTGGCAGAACACCAGGTACTATAACTCTCACCTTCTTTTTTCAGGAAATCTTGGCAAAGCCAAAAATAATAGCAGAATAAAGGCTCAAAATTATGACACTTTTTGAATATTACTCTAATTCACTTAAAATGTTAATAGAATAACACACTTTTGCATCAACATACATTTTTGGAATAAGATGTATGAAAATGATGTCTGAATTTATTGACTGTCGTGTGTGTGTGTGTGTGTGTGTGTGTGTGTGTGTGTGTGTGTGTGTGTGTGTGTGTGTGTTTGTGATGTCCTACTTTGTTATAGGGCTTATCAGAATGTTAAGAGCCTTAATCCAATTACCAGACCCAATTTCATCTGACACACAAAATATACGTTGATGTAAAACGTGTCGTTCTGTTACCTTTTTAAGTGAGTAAAAAGAGTAGTCTGATAGAAAATATAGGAAGGTGAAAATGAGATACAGGTGTCCTGCAAGTATGTACCTCCCCAAAAAAGTATGCTGTATGTAGCAATTCTGTTGTATATTACTTGTGGGTTATTGAACAAAAGCTACTGCTACAGTATTCATAATTTCAGTAATTGTTTGCTTTATTCAGTGCAGTGAAGAATGAATTGCTTCATTAATAGGACCAGACTGTGTAATATAGTCAAAGCATGTTGCATTTTAGTAATATATTTTTGGGTACTTTCTTTGGAGTCTCCAACAAATGCAAAGGTTTAACTTTTATCAGGTCATATAGTCAGCATTATTCAGAGTGATGATCATAACCGTCTGATGTTCAGAATCTCTATGTCATTGTGGTACAGTCTTCATATAGTCAGCATTATTCAGAGTGATGATCATAACCGTCTGATGTTCAGAATCTCTATGTCATTGTGGTACAGTCTTCATATAGTCAGCATTATTCAGAGTGATGATCATAACCGTCTGATGTTCAGAATCTCTATGTCATTGTGGTACAGTCTTCATATAGTCAGCATTATTCAGAGTGATGATCATAACTGTCTGATGTTCAGAATCTCCGTGTGATCATGGTACAGTCTTCATATAGTCAGCATTATTCAGAGTGATGATCATAACAGTCTGATGTTCAGAATCTGTGTCATTGTGGTACAGTCTTCATATAGTCAGCATTATTCAGAGTGTTGATCATAACCGTCTGATGTTCAGAATCTGTGTATCATTGTGGTACAGTCTTCATATAGTCAGCATTATTCAGAGTGTTGATCATAACCGTCTGATGTTCAGAATCTGTGTGGCATTGTGGTACAGTCTTCATATAGTCAGCATTATTCAGAGTGTTGATCATAACCATCTGATGTTCAGAATCTCTGTGTCATTGTGGTACAGTCTTCATATAATCAGCATTATGCAGAGTGATGATCATAACCGTCTGATGTTCAGAATCTGTGTGTCATTGTGGTACAGTCTTCATATAGTAGCATTATTCAGAGTGATGATCATAACCATCTGATGTTCAGAATCTCTGTATCATTGTGGTACAGTCTTCTGTACCAGATCAGTTTCTAAAGGATTTCTGCATTTAGTTAAAAACATCTGGCAGTTATCACAGAGGATAAAAGCTACAAATTGTTAATGAGATTCTTCTTCTGGCAAGGGTGCAGGGTTTGAATCTTTCCACCTTCATTTACCTCCTGTGTGACATTGAGCAACTCATTCATCCAGACAATGCTCTGGAGCAATTAGGAATTTGTGCTAGGCTCCTTACTGATCTCCAAGACTGCATGCCCAATAACCATGAACCTGTTGTCATTGTTTACCAGAGATTTCCTACTGCATAGCTGATCTAGTTCAGAAAAGGTTTGAGCAATATCACTGGCACACTATTTTTAATGCAACACAGGCACTTTATTCTTCAAGGGCAGCAGGCACTGCATTTGCAAATGAAGCACTTAAAAGTAAAGTTGTCAGCAACAAACTGTGTATTAGTAATAGTTCTCTAATTTGGAATTATTCAGATGACTTTTACATCTGCAGAGATTGTGTATATTGACTTGGCACGTGTTATCAGTTGGTTGATATTTCTTACACTCTTATAAATACTTTGCTGTTTAAAATGTGTTGCACATGGCAGTATTTTATGATATGCTGCTAGTTTTATACAATTTCATGAAGTTTATCCAAAGCTACCAATAAAGTAAATATAATTTATTTCTTCATGACAATAATGTGTGTACACAGTCAACAAAATTATAACTGTGGGAGGTTGTCTGTGGATGAAAGTACCTTATGCTCTTATCATCTGGTCATTTTTAAACAGTCAGTCTGGTTTTGCAGGACGTGTGTGTGTGTGTGTGTGTGTGTGTGTGTGTGTGTGTGTGTGTGTGTGTGTGTGTGTGTGTGTGTGTGTTGCATGCGTGCGCATGTGTGCCTGTGTATTTGTCTGTTTGTGTGTGTCTGCGATTTAAGCTGGAATACTATGGCTACTGTGTCTGTGTAAAACAAACTTGAAATATGTGACTTTGGTCATTATTATTATTATTATTATTATTATTAATTTTGACAGACATCCAAGGAGAATGTAGTCAACAATGTAAGTATAATTGCTGGATTTGGTGGATGTCTGAAGATATAACTGTACACATAATCCAGCAGTTGCCAGATGCATTTTCCATGAATGTGAGTTTCAAGGGAAGAGAAGTTTAATGTTGCTCATTCTAAGTCTGTTTTCAATGTGAGACTATTTTGTTTTGTTTAGCAAAAAGTCATCAGGGTTTGTGCTGTAAAATCTGAAATACAGGTTTTAAATCAAGCATTGTAAAATGGTAAACAAGAAAATTGTATGCACACTGACAGATTTGTACAGTGTTTATGGTAACTATGCAGAGAGAGAACACTGGAATGGTTGTGTGTGTGTGTGTGTGTGCTTAGGACTCCATTTGATTATGATCTGGCTTGGCTTACAGACCTTGGAGATGGACAAAAAAAGTTATTATAGCTTGGGCAGGGGCAGTGTACTGTCTAGCAACAATAAAGTGAAATACATAACTGTAATCATTATCCTTTCACTATCCTAACAATCACACATCAGCCACACATATAGGTAGCTGCCTTGGGGGAAGAGGTGAAGAGTGAGGAGGTATGCTGTGCATATGTATGTCAACAGTCACTTGAAATAAATGATTGTGACCATTTGAACTGCTGCTTTCATCCCGACCTAGCCCAGAAGGGATGAAAAGGCAGATTGTCAAACTAGGGTAACCACATTTTAAATTGTCCAAAGTGATACATTTTTTACGAAAACATAAAACTTTGCAAAATGAACCATACCCACAACTAATGCAAAGGACTAGAATTCATTTTTTTTTTACCAAAGTAAAACCTCATTTTTGTATAGATTTGTTTGTTTGTATTGTTTCTTATAATATTTACGTGTTTCAGATACAAAGCAATTGCTTTAGCAAGTATTAAAGGAAACTTATGAAATATTGTTAGCCCTAAACTCTCAGAACATTCAGCATTTTTCAAGTGTTTATGCAGGACACAAATGTTCAAATATGGAATGTCCTGCATAGAGGGACATGAGGAATAACCTTCGTTCTGAATGCTAAGCCTTGGCCACAACTTCTGTCTTCATTGAAAAAAGAATGAGTGAAATGATTTTCTTACTCATGATTTTTGTTCAGGTCATCGTTGTATTAAAAGGTTGTGAGAATGATCTAAAACACACCTCAGAGCATCTATAACTATGGCTTCAGGGGCCCTGACTTAATAATTTCTTAATGGTTATTGCTGTGCTATCTTGGTCAGATAAGGTGTGTTGAAAGGATGCAAGGAAAACTATAGATAAACAGCAACAATGAGTTTCTTTCTTTAATCGTAACTTTTGCTCAAGCCATCATCGGATGAAAAGGCTGCATAATAAGAAAAAAAACCTTTAAAATGCACTTCAGAACACATAAAATGTCATGGATTCTTGAAAATGCTGAACAGTGTAGCAAAATGTTTGAAAAAGAAGAAAGAAATAATGTACATGTTGTGGGGTGCTTGAGATGGGGAAACAGAAGGGACCACTGGAGGGTCTGTGTATGTTGGGACAGGTAAAAACAGCAGTCCAGGCCTGTACATAGAGTTGTTGTAATGTATCATTGCTGTAACTGAATGCCAACCTTTGTGAATGTCCATCTATGAGATGGACTAACACTGTGAGGTACGCAGTCCTGTTGTTATGTAAGAGCATTGTAGCTGCAGCTCAGTCTATGCTCACTACTTCTAAAACTCTGCAGCATGAACTAACAGGTTGCTTAAAAGGGGATGGAAGTAACAGAGTGGCACCAATTTGACACTTGCTTGGAACCCCCAAATGCTAACACTGGCCCTTCCCCCAAAGGTTGGCACATCCAAGTACTACAAAGATCATAATCCTATCTCAACCTGTGTCCACTAGCCCCGTATTTGAAAGGGCTGCTAGATGATGAACAACATGGATTATGTAATGTGAGTAGCACAATGACAGCCCTTTGCAAAGTAATTAATGGCATATACTGTAACATGGATGTCAGTCAACTTACTGGAGGCCCACATATACTGTAACATGAATGTCAGTCAACTTACTGGAGGTCCACATATACTGTAACATGAATATCAGTCAACTTACTGGAGGTCCACATATACTGTAACATGAATGTCAGTCAACTTACTGGTGGTCCACATATACTGTAACATGAATGTCAGTCAACTTACTGGAGGCCCACATATACTGTAACATGAATGTCAGTCAACTTACTGGAGGCCCACATATACTGTAACATGTCAGTCAACTTACTGGAGGTCCACATATACTGTAACGCGGCGGCGCAGTGGTGCAGCAGTTCATGCTGTCGCCTCACAGCAAGAGGTTCTCCGGTTCGATTCTCGGCTGGGGTGCCTTCTGTGTGGAGTTTGCATGTTCTCCCTGCGTTCGCGTGGGTTTCCTCCGGGCACTCCGGTTTCCTCCCACGTTCTAAAGACATGCTTCGGGAGCATTTCTCCCCGGGCCTCCGCTGAAAACAGGATCTGTGGAACCTAGTCGGACATTCCCGGTCAACAAATGTTAAATAAATAAAATAAAAAAATAAACATGAATGTCAGTCAACTTACTGGAGGCCTACATGTACTGTAACATGAATGTCAGTCAACTTACTGGAGGCCCACATATACTGTAACATGAATGTCAGTCAACTTACTGGAGGTCCACATATACTGTAACATGAATGTCAGTCAACTTACTGGAGGTCCACATATACTGTAACATGAATGTCAGTCAACTTACTGGAGGTCCACATATACTGTAACATGAATGTCAGTCAACTTACTGTAGGCCCACATATACTGTAACATGAATGTCAGTCAACTTACTGGAGGCCAAGATATAGTGGAACATGAATGTCAGTCAACTTACTGGAGGCCCACATATACTGTAACATGAATGTCAGTCAACTTACTGGAGGTCCACATATACTGTAACATGAATGTCAGTCAACTTACTGGAGGCCCACATATACTGTAACATGAATGTCAGTCAACTTACTGGTGGCCTCTTTGCGGATATGACCACAGCATTTGAGATGCTCATTCATGATCTGCTACCGAACAAACTTGGTAAATTCAGTTTTGGCAGTAGTACACTGAACTGGTTCAAAAGCTGTCTAAAAGAAAGGATATTTTAAATATATGCCAAAAAGACCTTCTTTGATATAGGCTCCCTAAATGTTGGGCTACCACAAAGTTCTGTCCTAGAACATCTTCTTTCTTCATTATTTATTAATGATATAACCTCGAACTTTCCCACACTCAGTATAATCATGTACACAGATGACTTCCTTCATTATCCACTGCAGATATACAGCATAACTTGTAAAATAGTTTCTCTTTGCTTTGCACATGTAGCCAAAATAGTAGATTGTCAGTCAAGCCACAAAAAAATCAAGTATTGTAATATTTGCATTGACCCAAAAAACTGACCAGTCTTTTCAAAATGATATTAAAAGAATATTATGACCAACCATGTACCGGATGCCAACAAGTAAAGCTATCTGGGCCTAACAATTGATCTGCCCCTAACCTTTGCACAGCATACTGAAATAGTCATCAAAAGACATTGGCAAGGCTTAAACTATGCCATAAAATCATCCACATATTAACAACAATTACTCACAGAGCAAGTGCAAGAAATGAGAAGTTATGTACCTACCATAACGTTCCATGTTAGTTGTCTTCTCTCGCCTTCTTTCTTGCTTGATGGGTTCGGAGCCGATCCTCGGCTCCGACTCGGCACTTGCTAAGCTCGAGAGTCACTTTTACCAGCTCGAGGCAGCCCCATATCCCATGATGCAAGGCGGTAAGTACCCAGATCTCGTTTGTTGTCTATAGGCAATAACACCTAGCATAAAAGACATCCCAAAGGAAGAAAGAAGGAGAGAAAAGTCTGAAGGATGGTTTTGGAGGACCAGTACTGTATGGTCTTAAGAAGCATTCTTCCATGTAGAGAGAAAGGTCTGTCCAGGCCAGGGGGAAGGAGGGAGGGTCGCAAGAAAGAAGGCGAGAGAAGACAACTAACATGGAACGTTATGGTAGGTACATAACTTCTCAATGTTAAGTTGTCAATCTCGCCTTCATTCTTGCTTGATGGGACTGCGTCCCTAGCACCTCTAGCCTGGGTGGCTCAATGGAACAGACTCTTGAGAACTGTAGAGCCAAAACTGGCTCTGTCCCTGGAGGCCAAATCCAATTTGTAATGAGAAACAAAGGTATGAGGAGTGGCCCAAGTGGCTGCTGCACAAATAGTGTCTAATGGAAGTCTAGCTTGAAAAGCTGTGGAAGTGGCTAAGCTTCTGGTTGAATGCGCTTTAGGTTTTGAGCACAGCTGTTTTCCCCTGAGCTGATAAATTTCGGAGATGACAGAAGAAAGCCATCTAGATAAGGTCACTTTTGAGACAGGAAGGCCTTTTTTGTTATCAGCATAAGAAAGAAAGAGTTGATCGGATTTCCTGAATTGTTTTGTTCTGTCCAAATAATATCTGAGTTGGCGGTGAACATCAAGATAATGTAACTTTTGTTCCGATCTGTTTGAGTAGTTTGGGAAAAATACAGGAAGATCAATAGCCTGATTCAAATTACTCTTTGAGGCGACCTTAGGCAAAAAGGTTGGATTAGTTCTCAATGATACTCTGTCTTTGTGGAAGACTAAATAGGGGGGGTGAACAGAGAGAGCATGAAGTTCAGATACCCTCCTAGCCGAAGTAATAGCAACCAGGAATAAAGTTTTCCATGAAAGAAATTTCAGGGAACATTAAACAGCTGTCTTGAAGGGAGGAAGAATCAAGGATGTCAGCACTAAATTTAGGTCCCATTGAGGAGGAGGACTCCTGATTGGAGGTTTCAGGAGAAAAATTCCTTTTAAGAAGGCTCTACAAAGCCTGTGGGACATAATGTTGTGATCTGCGAACCCGACATGAAAGTTCAAGATAGCAGCCAACTGAACTTTGACCGTGGAGGAAGAGGAGCCCGCGTAAAAGATTTCCGCTAAGAAATCCAAAACTGCTTGTACTGGAGCAGTAAAGGGATCAATATTTTTGGCTTTTGCCCAATAAGAAAAACGTTTCCATTTGCTAGTATAAATCCTCCTAGTAGAGGATTTTAAGGAAGCTACTATGATGTCTCTAACAGGATTAGAGATCATAGGAAGCCTGGCTAAGGAAGGAAGTGGAGCAACCATGCTGTGAGGTTGAGAGAAGGGATAGACCGGTGCAGCTGACCCGATTGGTGAATCAGAAGGTCTGGCACTGGGTCCAGATGCCACGGCTGCACCAAAAGGTAACGATGAAGGAACGGAAACCAAATCTGTTGAGGCCAATAGGGAGCAATGAGAATCATTTTGGCTCTCAAAACGGTGGCTTTCTGGAGTACTTGTGGAATCAGAGGAAAGGGAGGAAAGGCATAAAGAAGTCCCTGGGGCCAATCCTGGGTTAGAGCGTCTCTGGGGGGAGGCCTGGCAGTGGGAAGAGAGAGAAGAAGTCTGGGCATTTGCTGTTTTGGGGAGTAGCAAAAAGATCGCAACATGGGCAGCCCCATTCTAGAAAAATCTCCTCCACTATAGATTGTTTGAGAGACCACTCGTGAGGCATGAGAATAGCTCTGCTCAATCTGTCCGCTAAAATGTTGGTTTTCCCAGGGATATGCGTTGCTACCAGAAACTGATGAGAGGAGATCGCCCATTGCCAAAGTCTGAGAGCTTCTCGACACAAGGGGTAGGACTTGGTTCCACCCTGTTTGTTGATATACCATACTACAGACATGTTGTCTGTGTGGACTGCAATTGTCCCCAAGGGAAGAAAGTCGTTGAGGGCTTGCAACATTAAAAGCACTGCTCTCATCTCTAGGACATTTATGTGCAGGTGGTATTCGAACGGTTGCCACGTCCCATGAACCATCCTGCCCTGATAATGACCCCCCCACCCGATCAGGGAGGCGTCCATAGTGACAGTGGCTACCGGGGCTGGGGGTACAAAGGGTCTGCCTTGGTGAATCTGGGGAGAAGTAATCCACCATGAAAGATGATTCTTGCAAATCTGTGTCACCAGTATTTGGTGACGCATCGGAAGTTGTTGGTAAGACCACTGAGTGAACAACATCCACTGAAGCAGGCATATAGAAGCGGGCCAGGGGAAGAAGGGTAATGGCCGCAGCCATGAGGCCCAACACCTTTAGAACCATTCTGGCTTGTACTTTCTTGCTGGCTAGGATGATCCTCACGTGACTTTGTATGTCTGAGATTCTTTGATCTGTGAGGGTAGCTGACATCCGAACAGTGTTTAAGTTTGCGCCTATGAAAGTAATAGACTGGCAGGGCAATAAGGAGGATTTTTCATAGTTGATCGAAATTCCCAATTGAGTGCAAAGATTTATTGTGTAATCCCTGGCTTGAAGAAGTTGATGCCTGGTGGTGGCTGAAAGGAGCCAGTCGTCGAGATACGGTAACACCTGGAATCCTTGACATCTCAGGTGAGCCGTGACCACTGCCATACATTTGGTGAACACTCTGGGGGCTGTAGTGAGACCAAAGGGCAGGGCTCTGAATTGGAAGTGACTGGACCCCAGCCGGCGGAGAAACCTTCTGGAGCGTCTGTGAATTTTTATGTGATAGTACGCATCCTGAAGATCTATTGAGCACATCCAGTTGTCCTTCTCTAGGAAGGGCAGAATTGACTGAAGTGTGACCATTCGGAATCTTGTCTTTCTCACAGACTTGTTGAGTCTGCTGAGATCCAATATTGGTCTCCAGTCTCCCGTCTTTTTGGGGACCAAAAAGAACCTTGAGTAGATTCCGGGCTCTGAATGGTCTGTTGTAACTGGCTGAATGGCTCTTTTTTGTAGAAGTTTTAATACTTCTAACTCTGCAATTTCCCTTAGACTGGGTGGTACATCTGGAAGGGAATTTGAGTGAGAGAAAGGACTTTCCTCGAAAGGAATTTTGTAACCCTCGGATATGATCGACTGTACCCATCTGTCTTGAGTGAGGGAACGCCAGGCTTCTGGGTACAGCGATAGTCTTCCCCCGACTGCCTCCAAGGATGGACAGTCGGGCAACATCTCATGGATGCTGAAAGGGCTTGTCAGAGAGGCTCTCTGCTTCCCTGGTTTTGTGGACCCCTGCCTCTAGAGCGTCTGTTATTGTTACCCCCTCTGCCTCTAGGGTTAAACTGACCACGTGTATCCGGTGTGACTCCTTGGGATTTACGGAACCACATTTTGCCACCCTTCTGTCCTTTAGGGTAAGGTCTAGAAGGGTGGAAAACTGACCCCTCGGCAGAAAGAGTCTTGCCGTCCTGCTCACACCTGGTCAATGTATCCTTCACTTGAGGGCCAAACAAAGCTGACCCATCAAAGGGAGAGTTTGTGAAGGATGCCTTAAAGGGATCTGCAAAATTACAGAGCCGCATCCAGGCTTGGCGTCTAAGAGCCACACCTGTACCTGCGGCCCTACTCGCTCCATCTGCTGCATATGATATCAGTCGCATGGAGGAGTTAGCAATAGAATTAAGGGTTCCTAGCTGCGAAGCAATTTTTTCTTGAGCCCCTGCAGCTGTGGGATCCTGTACTACTTCACCTAGCTCCTTAAGGATGTCCCTTTGGAGTCTGGTGAAGTGACATAAGTAGTTCAGCGAGTGCATAGCAAAGGTCGCTGAAGAGCACATCTGCTTACCATACTTATCCATGGTCCTAGAGTCCTTATTAGGAGGATGGACAGGTACGGAAGGATCTGCAAGTTCCTTCTTAGTGGCAGCCGCCACCACCATGGCATCAGCAGGGACACCTTTCGTAAGGAATTGCTTATCCGAAGGGGCAGTAATAAATTTAGACGGCCTCCTAGGAACTGGCTCTACAGAGTCAGGAGCAGCCCAAGCCTTTCGAGCAATAACCTGCATAAGGGGGTCGAAAGGCGGAGACACCCAGGAGGTGGAGGGCCGAGTTCCAAACGCCTCTAGGTATACCGACTCATCCTCAGAGGGATTATTGGAGGGCCAGTTTCCCCTCTGTTTAAGGAGTTCTAGGATGTCTGAAAAGGAGACATCCTCAGAGGGGATCTTGGGGATCCCTCCGACTCATCTAAGTCGGTATCTGAAGTGATAGACTCAGGGGAGTCTATGTGTTTCCTCTTACAAGTCCTCTTGCGCGGAGGATCCCCTGACTGATCAGGAGAATCCTCGGAAGAGGAGGTTCTTCCCAGTGGGGAAACCTGAGGCGGAGGATCTCTGGGTCCGGGAGCAAGAGAGATGGCAGAGATATCGACAGGCACCATAGAGGGAGGAGCTAAGGGAACAGACTGCTGGCTGAGTCCAGTGGCCAGCACACTCTTCATCACCTCGAAGGCTCCCCTCCCAGGGAGGTCCGAGAGAACCCATTCCGAAGAAACCGGAACTCCAGGGCCCACCGAAAGGGAAGGCTCCGAGGCAGATGTCGGAGCCGAGCTCACCAAGGCCGAGGCTCCAAGGGGAAGAGTGGGGTCGGACAAGGGTCCGATGCCACTCACCCCCTTGGAGGAGACCAGGGAAGCCCGACCACCGAATCCCTCTAAGGAAGGTCTCAAAGAGGAGATAAGAGTAGATGCTGAGGGAGCAGAAGGGGGGGGGTATCTGCCCCTCAGCCATTAGCAGAAACTATTCCCGAAGACTCCAGCTCCAAACTCTGAGGTAGAGTCGAAGGAGGACCTGCAATAGGGTGTGGACTAATAGTCGTCTGTTGAGACGGACTATGTAGCATCTGGGCCAGTGCCTGTGATTTCAATAATCTACTGACCACCCTCTCTAAATCATGGTCAGAAAGCCTGGATGACCTAGATGATCGGCTCCGATGGCTCCGTTCCGAGAGGAGAGGTGAGGCCGGAGCCGAGAGTATCGGTTCCAAGGAAGGGGACCTGGACCTCTTCCTCGAAGGAACCATCGGAGCTGACGAAACCATCGATGCAGTCAGAGCCGAGGACTTTTCGGCACCGACAGAAGGTCTCGATGCATCGGCTCCGGCCGGAGCCGATACAGACATAAAAGTAAGGGTGTCGGAGCCGGTCGGCCGACACGAAGCCTGAGCCACATGGTGGTCGGAACCAGTCGGAGCCGACACGATGTGACTGAACCAGTATCGGCACCGATAGCCATCGGTGCCGAAGGTTTATGCAAACCAGGATCGGCTCCAGCCGGAGCCGATCTCGACTCAGAAAGAGTCGGAACCAAGGCCGCAGGCTTAGACACAGAAGCCTGGGCCTTGGAAGACTTGGAAGTCTTGCTCAGAGCCGACTTAGCCGGAGAGCCCTCCGGTTTAAGAAGACCCCTTAAAATTAATTTGTTTCTCCTCTCCTGCAGGACTCTCTGGCTAAAGGAATGACAAATCGCACAGGAGTCCTGCAGGTGGAGAGGTCCCAGTCAGTATAAGCAAGAAGTGTGACCGTCTGTCAGAGACATCTTCTGACAGCACGAGTCACACTTCTTAAGCCTGAGACCCTTTCTTTGGACATGGTTGCAGAAAACACACACAACACAGTCCCAAAGAACAAGTTATCCCAAAAAAAATATTGATAACTAACCTCTCACACACACATACACACACACACACACACACACACACACACACACACACACACACACTAACAAGGGGGGAGGGATGGGAGGGGAGAAGGCCTGACTAAAAAAATTAAGGAGTGAGGGAAATTTTAGTCAGAAAAGGGCTTAATATAAACTAAAAACGTTAAATATAAAGTTTTAAAGTGAAAAAGGGGCAAAAATAGTATTATATAAAACACTTACCAGGAGCTGGTAAAAGGAGGACCTCATCAGCGAAGCAGCAAACGAGATCTGGGTACTTACCGCCTTGCATCATGGGATATGGGGCTGCCTCGAGCTGGTAAAAGTGACTCACGAGCTTAGCAAGTGCCGAGTTGGAGCCGAGGATCGGCTCCGAACCCATCAAGCAAGAATGAAGGCGAGATTGACAACTTAACATCATTCACTTACTGAAACTCAAATATGGGCTGCCTCTTTTATCCCTTCAGTCCATTGCAAATAAATGCAAACTGCAAATGACTGAAAATAAAATATGTACATTTGTTCAGCTAGAAGACCCACACATCAACCATTGTGACTTACTAAAAGGCTGTAACTGCTCAACAGTGAAAGCAGAGTCACTCTACTTCGTAGCACAACCTTGTTTAAAATCGTAACATTGGGTCACCAACCTCCATTAAAAAAATAGGGTGCCCACTAAAACTCAAAAGTACAGCCTCAGGGACAGCCAAGATGAAGCTATATCGCCGATGAGATGTCTGTGTGGTTACTGAAACATGGTTCAAAGCCACAGAAAGCACTTCGTCAGTGCATGGCTATAATGCCTTTCGTACATTCTCTCCACCTACTGAACACGATAGAGCAAAAGGTGGAGGTGTATCTATCTACATAAAGGATAAGTACACCTCAAAGCTGGTCAAACATTTTGATATACTTGAACTACTCCATGTCCAACTAACCATGGGAAGAATCGATTACCATATTCTTGCTAGCCTAAAGATCCCCCATCGTGAACCAAGAAGGCCATACATTATACTGGAGCTTAATAAAATCAATCACCATTTAACCCAATACCACACTCATAGGTGATTTTAACTATACCTCCATTAATTAGGAGGCATACATGACCACTAACATGCAGGCCCAAAGATTTCTTGACTTTGTAGTTTCAAATGCCCTGGAGTAGCTAGTTTGCACTCTCACTAGGGGAACAAATATCCTAGATATGGTACTCACAAATATGGGAGAGCACTACACCCCCCTAGTGTGATGTTCTCACTGGTAAGATCAGATCATAAAATGGTCTCCCTTGAAATAATGATAAAACTAGATGTCCTTCAAGGATGCATCTGCAGTCCTAACATATGGGTTGTCCTGCCTCAGGCAGCCCTTCGGTCGGCCGGATTCCAAAGTCTGGGTCTGGCCTCGGCTGATGTCGCACTTCACCCGACGTAATAGCTTCTGTTTATTGGGTATAAAGGCATCAGCCAATGCCATTTTCCTCAGTCTTTCTTGCCGCGTGGTGCCCGAAGCAGAAGCTGTTCGCAAGTGCCGGTCGGTCAGATCCAGAGATTTCTAGTACCGAAGACTTCTAAAAAGCTAAGTACCCCGTTGGGGACTCTTTCTTGCCTCAGCCGATGTCAGAAAAAGTAAATAATTGTTTAACTTGTGGAAAACAAATACCTCATAAGGATTTCCACTCTTACTGCCTTCCTTGCTTAGGCCCAGACCACGACGTTTCAGCTTGTCTAGCCTGTGCTTCCTTCAACCGACGGACACTTAGACGTCGGTCGGAGTTTGCAGAGGAGTTTTTTGGTCCCGCTTTTGCTTACAAAATGCCGTTGGACACTCCGACTACACAAATAGCTAAAAAGCGCAAGGAAAAGGGCCGACACTCGCGGCCCGCGGTTTCGGCTGAAACCACGGTTAGGCCAACCGCGAGTGTCTCGGTTTCGGCTGAAACCGAGTCCTCGGTTCTTCCTTCGGCCGAAAGCATACCTCCTATAGCCGAGGCCTCACAGAGCATGGTTGAATCTGCTACTGAAATTACTGCTACAGAAGCAGGCACCCAGGATTTGTCAGATACTATTCCTTTAGACATATCTACCCCTGCACGTGGGGCTGCTAGACCCCCTGCTTCTATGTCCATCAAGGCTTTTGCCAGGGCTAAAGCAGCTAAATCTTCTAAGGCCTTACCTGCTAAAACTCCCCCACATAGGCCTACTTCTAGTTCACAAATACTCAGCCTGGCTGAGGATCTTATTTCTTTGATCAGAGGATCCCAACCTCACCCAGACAGGGCCTCTCAGCCCCCTTCAGATAAGAGGCCTAGGACTGAACCCCCGGAACCTGTCTCTACAGACTATTCCTCGGATGACTCGGACATTGCAGACCCTCAGGAAGGCCCATATTCTCCTTATGAGGATTCTGATGCAGAAGACTCCATTCCTTCTGCTTCTCCTCCTGAAGAATTTTCTTTTGGGGAAACCTTACATGCTATGAGGGAACATTTCCAATGGTAGGGCCAGGATTTTTCAGATTCAAGGAAAAGGCTAAGGACTTTTTTACACTTACCACAGCATAGGCCTTTAGCCATTCCTCCAGTACTAACAGTAGTTGATGATGCATTTAATGATGCCTGTACTGCTCCTGATTCTCTTCCTCCGGCCCCTGCCAAGCCTGACAGATATTACAGGGTCCCGGACACACACTACCATTTGTATAAGGCTCCTGTTGCAGACCCCGAAACCATTTCACAGGGCCCGAAAGGTGTGGCAGCTGCTTCTGCCAAAAACCCTCTTCCCTCTGAAAGGGAATCTAGAGCATTAGAGAGATGGGGTAAAAAGGTTTATACTTCTGCTGCTCTATCAGCTAGGGCCTTAAACTGTCAATTTCACATGATTCAGTGTCAGGAATTTTTGTTAGACCAGCTAAATAAAAAACTGTCCTCTCCTGAACCTATAGACCGCAAGTCTCTTCAGGATTTGGTACATAACTCTCAGCAGGTCAGTAACCATTTCTTAAAATGTGGCTATGATGCACTGGAGGCTTCCTTTAGATCAGCTATGACTGGAACAGTGATTCGAAGACATGCATGGTTAAAAGAACAATCCTTACCAGACCATGTTAAATCAAAACTCCTAGATGCTCCCATGGAGAAACAAAGTTTGTTTGGCTCCCCTGCACAGGAGGTTCTAAAGAAGGTGGAAGAAAAAACAAAATCTGTCCAAACAGTCAAGGATTTCTTACAGGTCCAACCTCCGAGGTTTATCAGAAATTGGCCTTCGAAGAATTGGTCCTTTCCAGACAGCTCCAGAGCACAGAGAGGCAGAAATAGACGTCCAAGAGGCAGAAGTCAATCTAGGTGTGCTTACAGGGGACGTCAGTGGCAACCTACCAATCAGAGAAGTACTGCCACAGATTCAACTACAACCACTTCCACAGGACAGACACAATGACTTGGCTCTGATACCGCCTACCAGGGAACAACTGGAAGCTCCCTTGGGCGGAAAGCTAGCCTTATTTTCAGACAACTGGCATTACATTACAGGAGACAAATGGACTTTACAAACAATAGACAGGGGCTACAGGTTTCACTTCCACACTCTACTAAAAAAGAGGGGAATGCCAAACCTACCACCAAGCCAAAAAACAGACACTCTAAGACAAATCAACAACTTACTAAGGATGAGAGCTATAGAAAAGGTGCCACCTATGGAACAAGGCCAAGGATTTTACTCCAGGCTTTTCCTGGTACCAAGAAAAGAAAATCAATGGAGACCTATTCTCGACTTGTCCGCACTGAACACATACCTCATTGTTCCAAAATTCAAAATGCTGACCCTCCAGCAGCTTCTTCCCATGCTGGGCAAGGAGTCTTGGCTGGTGACTCTAGATCTCAAGGAGGCATACCTGCACGTCCCTATACGACCAGATTGCAGAAGACACCTCAGATTTCTTGCAGGATCAGAGCATTATCAATTCTCAGCATTGCCCTTTGGCTTATCTACTGCACCCAGAGTATTCACAAAATGCCTGGCATCAGTAATTGCTCATTGCAGGCTTCAGGGAATTCAAATTTACCCATACCTGGACGACTGCCTAATACAAGCGGACAACAAGGCAAAATTAACAAAAGATTTGGAAAATGTCATACAACTGTTGCAAGCCTTGGGATACACAGTCAACATGCAAAAGTCAAGACTAGTACCATCCCAAAGGATAACATTCTTGGGGGCAGATCTGGACACATCAACTCAGATGGCCTTTCTCACAGAAGAAAAACAAAAGCAACTACCAGGCTACTTCATGACATTAACAAAACAAACTCAGCTTACTGCAAGGAAAGTCCTGCAAGCCCTGGGTTACATGGCATCCTGCATAATATTGATTCCGCATGCCAGGCTACATATGAGAAAGTTACAATGGTACCTAAGGAATGTATGGTCTCAACACCAGCACAGTCTAGAAGACCAGATTCCAATAATTCCATGCCTGAAGCAAGAATTCCTGTGGTGGGCTCAGGCCTGTCAGTTGAACAGAGGCTTGCCTTTCCACAAACCACAGCCAAGCCAGACCATCACCACGGACGCCTCAGACCTAGGATGGGGGGCACACATGGTGGACAAGTGTATACAAGGCCTATGGACCCAAGACCAGCTGAATCTACACATAAATCTAAAGGAGATGCTGGCAGTGAAACATGCGATCCAGGCATTCAGACCACTCCTTCAACAGGGTCATCTGCTGATAAGGACGGACAATACCACAGTCATGTGGTACATCAACAAACAGGGAGGTACACATTCATATCCTCTATGCCGGATGGCAATGGACCTGTGGAATGTGGCCCTGAACCTCAACATTCAACTTCAGGCCAGATTTGTACCAGGAAAAGAAAATTCCCTAGCAGACACCTTAAGCAGAACTACCACGGATGCTCACGAATGGATGTTGCATCCAGATATCTTCAAAGCCATAACAAAGAAATGGGGACTACCACAGATAGACCTGTTTGCCTCCCCACACAATCACCAATTGAAGAAATTCTGCACAAGAGCATACCACCCACTTGCTTGGAGGGTGGACTCACTTTCCTTCAGCTGGAAAAACCTGACAGCATATGCATTTCCACCTCTTCCCTTGATGTACAAAGTTCTACTGAAGATCAGAGAGGATCAACCAAGGGTAATTCTGATAGCTCCAGACTGGCCGAGGCAACATTGGTATCCGCTACTGAGAAGCATGTCTCGGACGCACGCATGGCATCTACCTCTATGTCCCTTACTACTAACACAGGACAACTACAAGATCCTACATCCAAACTTGAAAACACTGCAGCTAGCTGCTTGGAATATTGCATAAAACAAAATAACCCAGATTTATCTCAGAGGGTTAAGGACATTATCCTGGAGGCACGCAGACCCTTCACAAGGAAGACTTATTCAGCCAAGTGGAAAAGATACCTCATTTGGAGTGCAGCAAAGGGAGAAAATGTGTCATTGGCAAACATAGCACACATCCTGGAATATTTAGCAGAGCTGTTTCACAATGGCCTGTCTTACTCCTCCATTAAGATTCATGCATCAGCAATTTCAGCAGAATACAACATGGCTCCTCCTGTCTTCTCTCATCCTCTACTCAGGCAGTTCTTGAGAGGAATCAAAAATGTAAAGCCTCCAAGGAAACCACCTTTACATACATGGGATCTCAACTTTGTGCTGGAAAAGTTAACTCTCCCCCCTTTTGAACCAGCAGCAACAGCAGAATTACAATTCCTGTCTTGGAAAACTGCTTTCCTACTAGCAATCACTTCAGCAAGAAGGGTATCTGAGTTACAGGCATTAATGGCAGTACAACCCTTCCTTATCTTCCATGAGGACAGAGTCTCTCTGAGAACCAACCCTACCTTTATGCCAAAAGTGGTCTCCAGAGTATCATTGAACCAAGCGATTCATTTACCTACATTCTTCCCCAACCCACAGAACAGGGGGGAAAGACTGCTACATACCTTGGATGTGCACAGACAATTACGCTACTATCTGGACAGAACTAAGACCAGCAGAAAAACTGACCAGCTTCTGGTAGCATATGCAGCAGGAATGCAAGGAAAAGCAATTTCAAAACAGACAATCTCAAAATGGATAGGAAATTGCATTCGTTTTTGTTACTCTTTTCATGGAAAGACAACTCCTGATAATATCAGACCTCATTCCACAAGAGCTACAGCCACCACTACAGCTTTCCTATGAGGAGTGGCTACCAAAGACATTTTAGAAGCTGCTACTTGGAGCTCCATGCATACATTTGCCAAGCATTACAATCTTCCCTTATACTCTAGATCCCGAGCAGGTTTTGCAACTGCTGTTTTGCAAGGGATCTTAACTACACCATCTTTATCTTAGTGCCTCCTCCCGCAGTTTGGCTATGGTATTCTACCCATATGTTAGGACTGCAGATGCATCCTTGAAGGACATAGTACAGTTTTGTACCTAACATAAATGTAGATGTCCGATAGGTATGCATCTGCAGTCAGGATTACCCACCCTCCTTCCCCTCTGTGGTACTCCTAGGGTATTTACCCCTCTTTTAGCTAGCTGGGGGAATCTATTATGGTGTATTTGTTTGTATATATGTATATATATATATTTTTTATATTGTTTGCTCTCTACTGTTTGGAATTATTTGCATTTATCCAAATTTAGCCTTATTAGAGGGTACCTGGCATCTGGGGCAAGAAACACTGAGGAAAATGGCGTCGGCTGATGCCTTTATACCCAATAAACAGAAGCTATGACGTCGGGTGAAGTGCGACATCAGCCGAGGCCAGACCCAGACTTTGGAATCCGGCCGACCGAAGGGCTGCCTGAGGCAGGACAACCCATATGTTAGGACTGCAGATGCATACCTATCGGACATATACATTTATGGTAGGTACAAAACTGTACTTTTCCTCACCTAACCCCCAAAATTTTAAGAAGTTTTCAAAGGCAAATTACCCCTATTAAGGGATGACGTAGTTAGTTTCCAATCTCCCCCAAATCAAGAAAACACAGAAACCTATGCAGAGGTGTACACAATAGCCCTGTAGGACCATATAGACAACTGCAGAAGAAATGGCAGTACCAGACAAAAATAAACCCAGGTCAAACCACAAAAGCAAGCCACCCCGGTGGACTCCTGGTATTAATAGGTTGTATAACAAATGAAAGAAAATCTTTTTGAGAAGTAAGAGGCAATATGCACAACAGAAAAGCAAGTCCCTCACTAGTCTAAACAAGTGAGTCAGGGAATTAATCAAGTCTCTGAATGCAGACTTTGAGGTAAAAATAGCCTCCAAAGCTACGGATAACCATAAGAAATTTTTCAGTTATGTCTGCAGTCTTGAGGGCAATACCCAACAATAGTCACATATACTCGGCCAGAAGATATATCAAATCTGCTATCCAACAAATTCAGCTCAGGTTTCACCTCCCCATCAGCCTCAGTTCTCCCCCAAGCAATGCCCTTTACCACCCCCACCAATTATCACCAAAAAACAGGTTGCCACTGTGCTCTCTAAAGCTAAAAACATGGCTTCATTGAGGCCTGGCGATATACCAGATTGCCACTTAAACAGCTTGAATCGGGACTTATAAGGCCCATTAGGACCTCTATTTAACCATAGCCTCCATACCGGCTTTGTCATGATACAATGGAGGACAGCAACAATCATCCCTCTACCTAAAAGGAAACCATCTACTGATATATACAACCAGACTCCTCGCAGGTACGGCAAGGTGCAACAGCCAAAAGACTTAAAATACACATCCAAAAAAATGGCCAGCATACAATGGACAGAAAATCAAAATATTATTGTATTTTGGACCAGTTTCAGCATAATTGCCTTCCTCAGTGTTATAGACCAAATGGAAAGTTGTTGTGTCTTTCGGCTTTTCCCGGTTAGGGGTCGCCACAGCAGAACTCCGGTCCACTAATGATTGGCAGTAGATTTTTACATGCCGAGTTGCAGGCCCTGATGCACAACCCTCAACGAAGGTATGCCCATTCACGCATGTCTTTACACAGAAGACGCTCTAGCTGAGAATCGAAAAGGACAACGTCTTACTGTAAGGCGACA
Organism: Protopterus annectens; assembly: GCF_019279795.1. Classification (NCBI taxonomy): domain Eukaryota; kingdom Metazoa; phylum Chordata; order Ceratodontiformes; family Protopteridae; genus Protopterus; species Protopterus annectens. The sequence goes on along the minus strand of NC_056740.1, from coordinate 333,470,635 downwards.
ATGCTACCGTAGCGCCACCACCGTAAATGGAAAGTGCAAATTTAAATATATAAACAGACCATATACCACACCTTCATTGGTTAATTAAAGGTGTTCATTTAAATCTCGTAGAAGCAAACCCCCTAATCAAATAATCCATGACTTTTCTTTATTGTTTAATATATTATGCCAGTCTAATTTATTTGCTCTATTGTAAACAAGTCTATCAGTAACAACAAAAGTAAATCTTGCAGTAGAGTGTTTCATAGTGTGTTTAAAAAGTGCATTAGACGCGTCCATTCCTGATATCACTCATATGTTCTGATATATGTATTTTTAAAGGACATGAAGTCTGTCCAGCTAGCTAAACAATTGCACATTGCAAGATAAATAACCCAATAAGAACTGCAATTACCCAAAACCAAAGTTTGAAAAACCTTAGAAGTATTTTTCGTGGAAAATTGTTGTGTTTTGCTGACATATCTACAATTGGAACAATGTCCAAAAGGCTGACAGTCCTGCAATAGGCCCCCATTCACAGTTGTTTGTCAAACAACATCCAAAGAAGCATGTTTTGGTTATAGTGGCTAAACCAACCCTCCAATGTTTTACTCCTATGATACGAGAACAAACATCTGGTTGGTAATAACTCACTCAAAACCTTATCTGATAATAAAATATCCCAATGATTTTGTATAACATCTCTAAAAAAGTGGGTATTGTTGCCAAAACATGTGATTAACCTCAATATGTTTTCAACAATTTTTGTAGTTTTATATTGCAACAACTGTCATCTGTCTACCCCACTAACTGAGTCCCACACCTGTACAACCTCATTATATCTATATCCTGGGTTACAAAACCTGTCCACCAATTCTAATTCTTGTCAGTTACACTCTTCATTATCTTAACCAATCATATGTATCCTTAAAAATTGAGATTTAGGTATATCATGAATAATGTGACTAGGATGACAGCTCATAGCATGCAATAACGTATTAAATTGAGGATATTTGCAAAAAATTGTACTTTGTAATGTACCATCACTATATTTTCCAAATATTCACATCTGGAATGGTAATTTGTCTAAGGTCATATTTGACAGTATATTCTATCCCCATCTATTGATCCATTAATTTGCAGACTCATAAGTTTCACTAGTGTTATTTAATGCCATGGAAAGAATAATCATGGATCTGATAAATAACGACATAGGAAACCTCCAAACATTGGACCCAACACAATTCAGCTTTCTCAAGGGCAAGTCATGTCTACTAAATCTGGTGGATTTCCTTGACAAAGTCACTAAGGTCATGGATTAGGGTAAAATAGTACATACCACCTACCTTAACCTGGCAAAGGTATTTAACACAATTCCCTGGGGCTCAGGTATTAAAATAGTCTCACAAAACTTGGCATAAAAAATTCTAATTCTAATTAATTGTAATTTGCCAGGGTAATCCTATGGGCTAAGCTTGTAAAGGCTCCAGGGCCATTAGCCTAGTACACACCTATGAACCTATAAATCCCTACATCATCAGATGGATAGCCAGTTGGCTCATGAACAGGACACGTAATTAAAGTAGGTGAATCCAGATCCAGGAAGATGCCAGCTACTAGTGATGGGGCTCAGTGGGGACCACTCCTATTTGGAATATACTTCTCTGAAATCAAGACTAATGTAAAAGGCCTTTAGATGACAATGTTTGTTGATGATTGCAAGCTGGGGGCTATCACTGAATCCCCCTATGATGTAGATATCCTTCAGGAGAGTCTAGATTAGACAAATGATTGATGCCAGTACCACGGCCTAAAACTAAATGTGAAAAAATACATTATCATATCCTTTCAGATGTCAGATACCCTTGCAAATTACAACATTAATTGCACGCCCCTAAGAGTAGATTCAGAGGTGAGAGATCTAGATACACAGATAGATAGTAACCTGAACTTTGACTGCCATGTGTCCACAGTGGTGAGGGAGCCCTTCTATGTGGCACAACTTATAAGTAAGGTATGGTATGCAGATCCAAGGAAGTTATAGTCCCATTGTACTTAGCCCTCATTAGACCAATATTTGAGTACAATGCACATTGCATGTACTCAACTAGGTACTTGTAACAGCTGGAGAAACCTCAGGGGTTCCTCACAAAGAATATATGGGATGTAGACAACATGCTCTATGTAGATAGAATAAGAACCCTATCCCTTTACTCTGTGTCCTACTGACTATTATAGGGTGACCTATGACTGACTTACAAAGCACTCACAAATTCAGCCCTGATGGAGCTGCTACACATCCACAAGGCAAACAGCATGTCACCCAATCTAGGGGAACTAAGCTTAGAAAGCAACTTAAAAAAAACATGCTGGAGAGACAGATATGTGTCTCAGAGATTACCCCTTCTTTGGAATAGGCTTCCTACCATGTTAAGCAGAGCCTTCCCTGGCTGTCTTCAAATGTAATTTGAAACAATGGATGAGAAATCACAAATTTACACCTGGGGTAGAGTCTGTGTCCCTTATGGACAGTGGTAATCTGTAGAATACTCAAGGCACAGGCACAGATCTATACATTCCTCTTGCTCCTAGGGGCCATATACTGGATAAAACTGGGTTATATCGGCTAGGCTTGTAAGGCCTTTTAAGCTGTTAGCCTAGTAAGCTCATATAAACCTATGAATAAGATTTAAAACAATCATGGGTGAAAAGACTCTGAGCAGTTTAGGATCAGCTAATTGAAACCATCTACTCCCTAAAATAAGAAAACTACAGGTACTCGCTATTTTAAGGATAAACTTAGGGGACATCTACTTAATGAAGAAAGTGTTTATGTTACCAAGAAAATGGCTGACAGAATGTAACTCTAAGGTATATGTCAGATTTATGCAGCGTACCTGATTAATCACTCAGTTCAATTGAATCCCTGATAACAGAAAGTCCTCAAAATAACTTGTTCCAATAAACTGTAAAGAACTGTTTTTGTTGCTGACATACAGTATCCCTAATTAACTGTAGTTGCTGATGTCAAGTTTGTATTACTTCCTCTATTTATTTAATCACTTTATGTTATTTTCTGCCCGTCAGTTGTAAAGTTGCTTATACTTATTTGCTTATTTGTATATTACTTTTTTGTTTTTATTTGAGCCCGGGTCATGGTTGAAGAGGGTCAGCAGACTGGGTCTATATCACATAGTCGAACTTGTATAAGTTCGAACAATGTAATATCGAACCCAAAAGTCTGAAACGCTAAAATAGCAAAGCTATGGCACATTGATTTTTTTCCCCAGAGAAAAAAATCGATGTACCATGGCTTCTCTATTTTAGTTTAAGGTTTTTATATATATATATATATATATATATATATATATATATATATTTTTTTTTTTTTTTTTGTTAAGAACAGTGATTTTTTTTCCCTGGGAAAAAAATTGCTGTTCTGTGTATGTTTGTTATTGTGTGGTTTCGGACGTTTGGGTTCAATATTACATCATTCGAACTTATACAAGTTCGATGATGTGATATAGACAGCAGACCAGCCCACCTACCTGATTAACAAACAGAAAAAAAATAAAAAAAAACCCAGATAAATCAATAGTTAACTAAACAAATAAATGCATACATAAAAACGTACTATGATGGCTTCCTTATCTTCTATAGGAAGAATATTGGCTAAACCTGAAATGATTTAAATACCTTCACCTCTGACATGAAAAATATGGCACACTAAATCCTTTCTGTCTTGTCCACAAGGCCACTGGCAGTGAAACACAGCAAAAAGTGTGCAATTCATTACTTCCAATTTTTAGAGAGATTCCCCTGCAGCATCAGAGATGCTGGTGGCTGTAAAGTCACCAACTCAAGCCAGAAATTATCAAAGAGAACATGCATTGGTGGTTCAGTGGACGTCAACAACTCTGTAAGAGTTGTAACTGACTATGCTGTGAAAATGATTTATTCTGGTGAAATTTCATGAAAAATAAAAACTGTCTGAGGTAGCTGTCCTTGGCATTGCTGTTGGCCTAGTCTCATGGCATGGCTGGTGTAGGTGAAAGTAAAAAGCATATGGCAGTTGTTGCAAAGCCCAGAGTTAATAAAACCCAAAGTGCAGCATCTCAGTATCTCCTACTTTTCCTAGAAGTGCATTTCTCTTTCTGACACCATGCCAGGTCTGCAAACAAAGGCTGGTTAATAAGATAACCAAAAAGAGACACAGAAAAGCACAGTTTGAAATGCTTTCATTTCAAATCTTTTTTGCAGACTGAAGACCCACTCCAGGTTGCATGACTCACAGACCAAGCAACTGTCTAATTTAAAAGTTCTGTGTTATTCACAAATGTATCATGTGGCAATATGCTCTATCCTCAGCATGTTCAGAATTTACTAAATCAAGCAATGGATGGTGTCCTGTCTAAACATAGCAGTAGGCTGTGAGGCTGTGACTGTCAGCATAACCACACAATGTATGGTTTAGCCCTTCACTTGATGTAGCGATCTTAAAACAATAGTATGCCATGCCCAGCAGTCACTAACCACACAATCTTCAGCTCAGGATCTTGCAGTTATCACACAGTGATTTCATTAGTACAATGCTATCCCTTTGTAGTTAAATTTGCAGAGTGATTTTAACAAGCTCAGCACAGCTCACACCATGGTGAGCCATTCGAAAAGTACCTTAACGTGTTGCTTCTCTCCGACTGAGTTTGTAAATTTGAACAGCGTCTCCCATTTGAGAAGAGTACATTTGTTGTTTTGGTCTGGATACTTTTATTAAACTGTGTTAATTTGGAAAACAGTGAGACAGCTGTACTGAGCTATATATTTGCAGATTTCAGAATTACAGTGCACCACTGCTAAACTTGAAGCTAGTGAAATACAAAATGTGCTTGTGTGGTTCTAGAAATACAACAGTAAACAGAAGTATTTAAAATATGAGAACAGCTGCTAGTTAGTCTGAACATGCTTGCTGATTTGTACAAGCAGAATTTAGTCTTATTTTGTTAAAAAGCTATTTCATGACAAAACACTGTCTCCTTTTGGCTGTAGTCAGTTGCCTCAAACTTGAGGAGAAAAAAACAATGAAACAGGTCTCAACCTTGTATGAGGACAGGACAAGCAGGCTGATAGATGTAAGAATATACATATCTAAAGACATTCATGTTCAGGATGGCGTGGAGGTTGGTTCATAGGTTCATAGGTTCATAGGTTGATACTAGGCTATCTGCCCTAGGGCATTTATAAGCCTAGCCAGAGTGTGTTTGGCTTTCGCCACCCATTTATATTAGTTGACTGTGCCTCTGTATAGTAGGTTACAGAAGATAGCCCTTTTAAGATTAGTTTACTGTGCCTCTGTCTAGTAGGGACACAGAAGAGATCCCAGGGGTAAACCTACGATCTCCCATCCACTCGTCAAGATTTCTCTTGAAGAGGGTCATTGAGGGACTCTGCCTATCCCATCATACAATCAGTCTTCTTATCTATTCTGAAGAAAAACAATAATGCAAAGATAATACAACAGTGAAAGCGCTAACATTTTTATTCCAATGAATTATACATTTTATTTCTGCCATGAGTAACCAAGGCTTTTTATTTGTATTTATTCTGTACGTTCCCTTTATTGGTTGCGGTTTGAGGTGAGAGCCTGTTTATGATTTGTATACAATGTTGCTTGCATTGTTCTTTGCTCTTTGAATCAAAAATAAGTGCACTCTGTCCTCCCCGCGGTTGGGTGGGTGTTCAAAAGACATGTGTAAATGGGCGTGCTTTCGTTGAAGGTTGAACATCGAGCTGGCACCTCGGCGTTCGTCACAATCTACTGCCAATCATTAGTGGACCGGAGTTCCGCTGTGGCGACCCCTAACCGGGAAAAGCCGAAAGACAACAACTCTGATAAAAATTAAGATTATTATAAAAAATACAGACAAATATGTTCTATCAGAATACCAAGCAGATAAGAGTATATGTATATGTTTAGCTCCACTTTATTTTGTTTGTCAATTTTTTTTTTTTTTTTTTTTTTTTTTTTGGGGGTTGTAATGGTGTACAGTACATTGTGGCCTTCAGCCACTGGCTTCCTGACGGCTGGCAAACTATAACTTTTCGAAACTCCTTATTTTGATATTCTGGGGTTTCGCTTAGATGACCGTTTGCTTAAAAGCTGTCGAGCATGTTGTACTCGATATTTTAAGCATTCATTCATCTAATATAGAGCCTAATATTCTGTGCTGCTTGGAAAGCAGGTGTTGAACAATGTACCTTAGCCCCGATGGATTGTCTGTTATTACTCTAGTAACATTTGACAGTTGAAATACATTAATGACTGAAAATATCTTATTTTACTGTCTAATGGACACACTGTCTTGTTGCTTCTGTTCACCTTCGGTCTTCCTTTAACTTCAAATTTCTTTGAGTGCTTATTTCTTAAGCACTTGTCCACAAGAAAAAAATGGAGGTATGTAATCAAGAACATAAATCCAAGCATTAAACATTTGAAATGCCTCTAAACAAATGCACTCCAAGTACAGAAATAATAACTCCACAGAGCAAAGTGTTTGTGTTACTTTATAAAACAGGAATAGCAGCCTAAAAGATTTTGTTAATCTTAAACACAGCTCCACAGGCATTACATTGCAGCTTCAGGGGCACTATAGAATGATTACAAAGCAAATGAATGAAGGTGCAACTGAAACTGAAAACAGCACCAGCGTAGTGAACAAAGTTGTTGTTGTTGTTGTTGTTCTTTCGGCTTTTTCCCGGTAAGGGGTCGCCACAGCGGAACTCCGGTCCGCTAATGACTGACAGTAGATTTTTAGGAAATGCCAAGGTGCCAGCTCGATGCCCAACCCTCAACGAAGGCACGCCCATTTACGCACGCATGTCTTTCAAACGCTACAAAGTAAGTTTGCTAAATCAGGCTAAGTAAAGTCCAAACAGTGATGCAAAGAAGATCAGTCAGTATTTGATTTGTTGATTTTCCTGCTTTCTGAATTTGGACAAATGCTATTAAATAATCCCTCTTTGCTAACCTTGATCCATGCACTGTCCCAAAAGCAGCCATTGTTCCAAATGGACTCCTGTTGTAACATGAAGGACCGTAAGTGTCAGCCTCTGCACTGTGGACATTTAAATGGAATACAGGGGAAATATACATTAAATCCAAAATTGCTGTATCTTGGAGAATCCCCCCTTCTTTTAGGTACAGTGATCTTGCAGATAGCATATATAAATAGTAGGGAGTGTGGGGGTGCAGCAGAGCCTGCTCCCTGCAAATAAAAAATTATTTTAATGTTCATCAGTGAGTTTCATACATTGCTGTTATTTTAACATTTTTTACACTTCATTTTTTGAGTTCTAGGACTCCCAGAATTTCATCACAAACTTCTGATTAGAAATTTTGTAGAACATGACACCAGACCTCTCAACTATCCAGATTTTTGCAAAATGTCCAGGTTTTTGTCTTATATTTTGGTCTGTTCCTCATAAAACTTGCAGTTTTCTGACAAATTACTGATGATTGAAGCCACTAAATTTAAATTTCAAACTTCATATCTTTCAGAAAATACATGCTAACATGAATAATGTAATTATAGCAACTTTCTAAGTTTATATGAGCAATATTTAAACTATGTCCCTATTTTTGGCCCTTTGTCCCCTATTATTTTAGGGTTTATCCAAATTTCTTGCACTAAGAGGTTAACCGGTATGGACAGTATTGTGACAAATGTGAATAAAGTAAAAGCAGTGGACAAAAATCCAAAGGCAGTCAAAACGAAACAATCTACTTTCGATTAAAATCAAGAAAGCACTACAGGATCACATTCAAGAGCCATAGAACTCTAAAATGATAACAGATGTTGTCCAGATACCAGCCTAAATATTAAACACTATAAATAGTATAAGCAGCGGATTCAGACAGAATGACCTTCAGTCCTGCAACAGAGTTATAAGATTCACCATCCTCAGACCACAAGAATGAAAACCATGTGTGAAGTGAAAATAACATTTTGAATTCTGTACCACTGTACATGGCATTTGAAAAAGCTTTATAAAATTATATATATAACCACATCTGAAATAGATCACCTCAACGAATAAACCCATCTTATGGAAACTGATTAGTATGAACATAATCACTGTCTAAAAACAGAATAAAGAAATGTGGATCATAAAGCCAGGTTTATCCTAGACAACCAAACGACTGCAGTTTTTGATCACTGCTTAATTTCAGAAGTATTATGAGCTGACGTGTGTTGTGTGAAGTACTGCCATGCTGCCTCTGTATTCATAGACTTTCACAGGATGGAGCTGTTAGTTTTTGTGAAATAATAATGAAGTAATTTCCTGCATAATAAATGTCTGCTAACATTAGAATGATTTTGAAATGAACTAGTTAAGTTTACATTTTTGCAGGAAGGTGCATTTTACCACGTCACCTAGTCATTCTCTTTTGGTGAAAAGTGAAACAATCCACTTTCATATGCTATCCTGTCCAGTCTGACAGTTCCGTTCTTAATCCCTAGCCTAAGATTCTGGGTGCAGGGATCTAGGCCCCAGCTATCCTTCTTTCTGGACAGCGTTTTCTTTCTCTACCAAGCTGCTGATCAGCTGGTTCATGACTTCCTTATAAGGTAATGAGAGAGTGGGGTTTTGCCCTTTGTAATCAGGAAGAAAGTATGATGGAGTTGCAGATCAATGGATCCTACTTGGATTTCTGAGGAAAAGAGCCAAACCTTGGACAGAATGAGAAGAAAAGGGGAACCCAGGAAACTGAGCTAGGAACAAGCTTCCCGAGCAACAACTGATATAGGAAGTGGGAAACTAAAGCCAGGAAACTGCCTGTGATGAAGAGGATTGCAGTAGTAAACTGTGATGTTATGGCTTCTCTAGGGCACTTTAGTGGCTGAAGACAGTGATATTATAGCTGGGCAGGGTGGCTGCAAGTGTTAGTCATAGTTGTATGAAAGAGGGTATGAAAACAGTTGCAACCCCCCCCCCCCCATTTCAGCCTAAGGCCTACTAAAACCTGTAACACTTGTTGCTGGAAGATAAGGCAGCCGCTGGGCAAGTATTACCAGTTAAACAACAGTGCAGGCCAGCTGAGTTATGATCCCATGAATATGGTTTCTACAGTGGCAGTGACAGAAAGTGAATATTGTTTTCTGGTGATACTGATGATATATCCAGTAATCTACTTGTCCTAGTAATGTTGCTGTTGTCCAGTTTGCAGTCAATGCTAATCCTGTTTCAGTGCTGGTCTAGAAATGGCCAGCCCTGTGTTCCCTCCCTTCCTTGTCTGTGCACTTGGCTTGGGTACTGGGGAGCGACTGTCATTAGTACATCCTGACTCTCTAGTTTGATCAGTAGCAAGGCTATACAGACAGATGGGAGACTGGATGGTAATTCTGTTGTTTGTTATGGAAACAGCTGACTCTGGAGACCTTCCAGCTGTAGCACTAGTGCCACTTTAAGTGTGGCAAGCTGAGATGGCAGTGAGTCCAAGTGGCAGAGGTGAGGCTGAGACAAAAATAAAACCACCTGCATTTGGACCCACCAAAATGTGAATTGTCATTCAGATGTCCTTTCAAAGAACCAAGGACAAATTACACTTTCAATGGAAAACAAGAAGGTGTAACATTTAAAGTACTTGGATCCAGCCAAATTATGTTATTAAGGGTGGGATAATTCATTGCAGTTTCTTTATGTGAGGGGTTCAGTAATATTCTGAATTATCTTCCAGCACTGAAGAATTACCATTTCTATTGTGCCCCCCTTGATTAAAAAAATATTTTTAATGCACTGAAGGTTTAGCATTGTTTCGGTAAATGGAATGATTACTGTTTAACACTTTAAAGTACTTAACTGTTACTGTTTGACTGTTAGCAAACATCATCTTATTGTTAAAGTTCTATGTATGTGCTGCCATATGCTGTGTAAGAGTGACCACTCTGTTTCAATATTTTATTGCTACCAGTAAATCATACTGAATCTTAAGCATCAATAAACTTGTCAAACTAATAGAAAACACTAGAACTTTGTTGGTCATTTCCTATATCCAAATCTGTATCAACGAGAATTACTTCAGTGCCCAGTATAGGGCCTATTGAACTTCAGTCACTATGTCTGGGCACAAACTACATTTCCTACTTAATCAATTTGCTTTTTAGAAAAAAAAAATAGTAAACCCTGCTACTGACAGCCTGGCAAATCAGTGCACTGATCTAGGCATGTGCAAGAAGCCAACACAAAATCTATGATCTTAGGCATTACATTAATGGTGAACATGCATCCATAGGACAAAATATATACTGCATATGGAAGGTACATATGACATCATGTGCATGAACACTGCATCATACGCACTCTACCGTATCAAACCATTTCTTACCAACAACACAAGATCAGCCATTGCTCGCTCCCAACTTCTATCCACTCTACTCTATGCATCTCCCATTCTGACTAATTTCAACAAAACTGAACTAAGCAAAATGGAAGCCTGCTATAACAGAATTACCCGCTTTGCTGCAAATTGCTCATACAGAACTCATCACTGTACTGCTTTGAGACAGCTCCACTGGCTTGAACTGCCGAACCTCCTAACCTACAATCAGCTCTGCCTCTGTCATTCTATCTATTACCTCCCCAATAAGTGTCCTGCCCTCAAAAACCTAGTACAACATCACTCAGCCAAAAGGCCGCTTAGATCATCAAGCAAACTACTACTAGAAGTCACCAACAGCTACAATAGCTTTGCAGATGCACTATATAGTAGTTCAGTGGCTAAAAAAATGGAACACTGTCCCTACTAGCATTAAAAACTCATCATCTAAAGCCTCCTTTTAAAGACCTCATCAGGCAACATCTCAAGCAAAGTTGGCAGTGCCATGATTGCTCCCCAGGCTAGTGAAAGTGGATAACATATACATACTAAATCTAGAGCACTTGATAATAGCTTTCAATCTTACTCACAAACACTGGCTAATATACAATGTATATACTGTACCTGGGTACTATGTATGTATTCTACCTATGTTCCAAATTTCAGCTGTATACCACAAATCTATTAATTACCTTTATTTTTAAAATTAATATTTTTTGTTTGTTCTCTCCACTGTAACTGTTTATGTGCTGCATACCACTGTAAAACATGTCTCTTGTAATTTGTTTGCATACTGATCATGTCTAAATAACTAAATGTGTCTGTAATTTTTCTTTTTGGAGCTTTTCTCCCGGGCCTCTGCTGAAAAAGGGCCTTTTCGGCTCAGTCAGACACCCCCGGTTAACAAATGTAAAATAAATAAATAAATAAGTAAAAATAAATCTTTCTAGAATCATTTCATTGCAGACAACAGAGAACAGCAAGAATGCAATAGTACAGTAGTGCTATTCTGAAAGTAACTTTGTTACTTAATGGAGTATCCTTAAAAAGGAAAGATGTCTCAGTTGTACAGTCATAATAATCATCATCACACCCATGTGAAATTCAGGTTTACCTCCTCTCAGTGAAACTTGCCCGCTATGTTTGTGGGTCAGCCTAAATGACCCACAAATAAAGTATTGATTATCAGTCTACTTTATACTACAAAACAATACACAAACACCACACTACAACAATGCTCTCTGTGTTTTTCTTTGGAATCCTGTTAAAGCTGTCACCAGACTGGGCTGGTTAGTCAAAATTCAGTGCGAAATATTAACTGTCATGACTACAATCCCTGTAATACTCTAGTTTTATACTTGAATGCTTGTAGAAAAACAATGAAACATGACAAGATTCTTAAATTTGATTTTAATTTAGTCTGTCATATAAATGTGCGGGCAAAAAGCTTGTTTTGCAGCAATTGTCAAATTGTTTCATTAAATGTTTTTTAATGCTAATGTTTGCCAGTTTTACAATAAGCTATTAATGCCATTAACACCTAAGTTGCATAAAAAGTCACATACAAGCTATCATCCTTCATTTACTAAAATGTTCCATACAATACTGAGCATAAGAAATTCTGAAAGACTGATGAGCAGAGTGCACAAAGTACTAGAATACATTAGCACCTCAACTTATATACAAACTTTTTTTTAGGTTTTTGTAACCTTTATGGGGCATACTTCATAGACAGTGGCTAGAAATGGTTTATTGTATTTCAGAAATAAGAAGAAACTGCATGTAAAATATTCATTTTAGAAATAAGAACAGAAGAAACTGCATGAAAAATAATCATCAGTAAATTAAATCAAGGGCATAGACTACATGGGCACGCACTTCACATTTTTGACATATTCTGTTTGTGTGTGTTCCATTTCAACTATGATTTGCTGTAAACATCCAATCATTTATTATAGCAATATCCCACGCCTGGGTGTGGGTAATGTGGGATTTAACCACGGTTGGCGTGGACCAAACAAAGACAACCGTGGTTAAATCCCGCATTACCCACACCCAGAAGTGGGTTATTGCTATTATACAATGACATTATTTAAGAAAAGAAATAATTACTTTTCTTAAATTATGGCATTGTATAATGCCTCTTTGCTGCCCTTCCGCAGCTGTCTGGTATTCCGCGGCAGTTCTGATGTACTGTGCATGCCTATGCAGTACATCAGAGCTGTGGGCAAAAGCAACGGAGAACGCAAGATCTCTGTTGCTTTTTACTGTTTCGCTATGTTAAATGGGTTTAACATAGAGAGACAGCTTTAAAAAAAGCAACAGAGATTTGCGTTGCTTTTTTTAAACCTGTGTCGCTATGTTAAACTCTTTTAACATAGCGAGACAGTGTTTTATACTAACGGAAAAAGTCCGGGCGACCGGACCTTTTTCCGTTAGTATATTGAGGGATTTACAACGGGCATGCTGGTTGGGCTGGCCAATCAGCGTGCACGTTTTAGAGGAAGAATTGTATAATACAGTTTAACTCTAGTGCATCCAGCTAATGTCTTGGCAATGATCAACTCCATTACCATGGTGATAAGCATGACGTGCTGCCACTGTTGTGATGGTATTAGGTGCAGGAAGTTTGCCTTAGAATGTTGGCTGTGCATACAGCTGATACTGAAAAACTGACTCTAAGAACACTGAAATGTGAAAATAGCTATTGTGTGAGACTGCAGTACAACGAGGGAGTGGGGTTTTGCCTTTCCCTGCTGTAGTGTAATCTCAGAGTTGGTATATATAATAAGCAGGGGATGTGGTGGTGCAGAGATTCTTTTATGCTTTCTTTTATGCTTTTTGATGTTTTAGACATTCAGTGCTTTCTAGTCAGTGTTTTGAGTGTTAATTGTTTCTGCAGTTGACATTAAAATTTAGATCCATGTGCAGACGTTTTGTTAGAATGCAATGGTTTTGTGTTGGATCCTTTTGTAAGTGTAGCTGTAGTAGTATTCACTAACATGCCTCTTCTCGGACTTCAGACTGGCTGTAGAGGTTATTCATTATACCTTCTAATTACTTCCTTAATTTGTTACGAATTCTTATATGAAGGATATCATTCTGAGTATGTTTCTGTCTGTTCTCTTATTAGTTATTCCCATGTGTTATCTTTTTCATATTTTTTACATATATTGATTACATGTCCAAGGTAAGAGTACTGGAATTATGAGATCCTTATCATATGCTGTTTAACTTCAAATTCAATAAAAAAACAAGATTTTGCTGATTTGTACATTTAACCCATTAACACCTCCGAGCTGTGGAATGTCACAACTGTAGCTGCCTAGGTACATCCTTACACTCCAGAGAATCTCTTGAAAACTCAAGTTAAAAAAAAAATATGCTAAACAAATATACATATTTTGGTATGTTAAATCCTACTGAATAGGTACAAACAACGTTATCAGTAAAAAGGTTTTCTTTACAGTGACAATAGCCAACACATCCACAGACTTTGTATCAGTACTATTGTATATTATAATAAACATAATCCTACAATTATATTTTCTCAGAAATTTGCAAATAACTTTTGATATCTTGAAAGTTATATAATCCAGATATATGATTCACAGGATAGCAATAAATTCCTTTCTGAGTGCTTGTTTATTGAGATGTTTACAAAAGTATAAAAAAATGACTTACTTATATAATTAATATAAATAACATTATTTCACAAGATGTATTATTTTATTTATTGATTTTACATTTATTGACTGGGATAGTCCAACTGAGCTAAATAGCCCTTTTTCAGCGGAGGCCCGTGGAGAAAAGCTCCATGAAAATTACAGTAAAGGTTGTGCCTAGGTAATTAACAAGTAATACAATGAAAACAGTTTTACAACAAGTAGTAAAGAGTTCAATACAAGGAACAATAAGGAAGCAGTATAAAAACAGTAATTACAAAGATGCTGTATATAACAGTATATAACATTATATGGTCAATGTTGTATATTGAGGAAGGACAGGTGGAAACATGGTAATGTCTGAGAGTTGCTGAGGGAGGGAGATGAAAGATGTGAATTGTAATAGTAATGCAAGGAGGTAGCAGTTCTACGCTGGGATACAAGGTATCAGTGTGGTAAGGAAGGCTGGGGGGAGCACTGACGTAGAGAGGAAGAGGTCAGTAGAGCAAAACAATATAGAGGACAGGTAGGACGGAGTCTTAGGGTATGTAAGGAAGATTAAGTAGGGTAAGTACAGTGACAGGACCAGTGACTTTTCAAGTATTTCCTGGTGGCAGCTTTGAATTGTTTAAGTTGACTGAGGGACCTGATTTCTTTAGCAGCTTGTTCGAAGAAATTGAAGGATGGCATCTATGTTGGTCCTGGGTTTGTAGATCTGTAGAAGGTCTTGGTCTGAGCTGCATAGGGATCTGGTGGGGGAATAATGGGAGACAGGCCTTAAACACATGACCTACATGGACAGACTCAAAAAACTCCAGCTATTCTCTGTCTCATATTGTCTACTAAGCGGTGATCTCTGCTTGACTTACAAAGCCATGTCTGACCCAACTCTGTTAGAAATGCTACATCTAAAGAAATCCCAATCCCTCCACACCACATGCTCCAGAGACCTCAACTTCATTACCACAATCAACAGAACATGCTGGAGGGACAGGTTCCTTACCCAGAGAGTGCCCATGCTATGGAACAGACTTCCCATATATGTCAAGCAAAGCACCTCGCTGACCCTCTTAAAGAGAAATCTTGATGAGTGGATGGGAAATAGAAAGTTCACCCCAGGGATCACTCCAGTGGTTCTACTTGATAGAGACACTCCGAACTAACGTGAGGCGGCACGATGCCAGGGCACTTCAATGGGCTAACACAGCAACCAACACAGCAAACCAGAATTGGAATAGAAAACGACAACAGGAACCAGATCCAAAATATTTATTGCACTTAGCACCTCGGCCACTAAAGCCTTCAAAGAGTACATTTTTTAATAAAACCTTCCCCTGTATATTTTCAAGTAATTGCAACAGTTTAAAGCATGCATTTCCAATTGATTTTCTTATTCAGCCCCCTTGGTGTAAAAGTATCAAATTTTAAAATAAACATAGTTTCTTTGTATGCTAGTGTATTTTTAATCAAGCTTTTGTCTCCCTTTCTTACCATAACTTTTTCCAAAATTGTTGCTTGTAACAAGCTACTATCACCATGATGTTTCTGCATAAAATGTAAAGCTATAGGGCTCTGCT
Source organism: Protopterus annectens (assembly GCF_019279795.1). NCBI lineage: Eukaryota > Metazoa > Chordata > Ceratodontiformes > Protopteridae > Protopterus > Protopterus annectens. The sequence goes on along the minus strand of NC_056740.1, from coordinate 333,455,039 downwards.
TGATAGAGGCACTCCGAACTAACGTCGGGTGTCACGATGCCAGGGCACTTTAATGGGCTAGGCTTGTAAAGGCTCCAGGGCCATTATCCTAGTACACACCTATGAACCTATAAGAGGAGATAAGCTGGGGCAGTAAGAGGATTGATATAGGATGGAATGAATGACTTATAGCTGAGAGAGAAGGAGCTGGTGGGGTAATTCTAGCCAGTTTAGGTGTTTTAGTGAGAGACAGTGATGGGATTTATATGTTTGGTGTGCAGCAAATATCTCTACTTTATTGTAAGTTGATTCAAGTTTGGAGAGAAGAGAGGAGTTGAGATTTGTAAGGATTTGAGAGCTATACAGTAGACTAGGTAAGAGGTAAGCATGGGAGAGGGTTACTTTAGCTTTGTTAGTGAGAAACTTTTTATTTCCGTAAAGGAGGCTTAGTTTTAGGTGAGTTTTGTGGATACAGTTATTAACATGTAGGTTCAACTTAAGTTGGTCATCTATAATGACACTTAAGAGTTTAGTGTTAGACTCAACTTTGATAGGACTGTTTATTAAGAAACAGTATTGAGAAGGTAGGTTTGAGGTGGTTAAGATTTTTAGGTTAACAGAGTAGGAATTTTGTTTGATTTGGGTTCAGTATAAGGAGGTTATTAGAGAGCCAGGTTCCAAATGAGTTAAAGGATGCCTGAGTGGAAGAGATGAGTTCAGAGGGGGTGTCAACAATGGTGATGACTGTAGAGTCATCTGCATATTGTACCAGGGATGACTGAGGGCAGGAGGTACAGAGCTGATTAGTAAAGACATTATAAAGTAAAAGGCCAAGAATAGAGCCTTGGGGACTCCCATTTTTACAGGGAGAGAAGGGGACAGAGCAGTATGCCATCTCACTGTTTGAAATCGATCTGTGAGATATCTAGAAAAACAAGCTACAGTAGAAGTGGAGAAGTTAATGTTTGTCAGTTTAGTAAGAAGAAGTGAGTGAGACAGTGTCAAAGGCCTTTGAAAGGTCTAAGAAAAGGCAAGAGATGAGTTTGTTATTATTATCTCTGGCCATGGAAATACTATTAAGAAAGGATATGAGAGGATTAGTAGTACTGTGTTTGGGGAGAAAGCCATGTTATGTGGGTGTGAGCAGGTTTTGCTGTAGAAGGTATTGTATGACTTGCTTATGTATGCATTTTTCCAAAACTTTGGGTAGTGGGAATAGGATAGCAATAGGTCTAAAGTTAGAGATTTCTGTGGAGCTGCCACCTTTATGTATAGGTATGATGTAGAATTCTTTCCAGATAGAGGGGACCTTTGACTCAGAGATATAGTAGATTATTAATATAGATATAGGGAGAGCAAGTGAATCAGTAGCTAGTTGGAGGAAGTAGGAAGGAATTTTGTCTGCTAATGTGGAGCAAGGTTTTAGTTTTGATGTAGCTAGTAGGAACTGATGTCAGGGAAAACGTTGTGGGAGAGTTTGGAGTAGGAGAGGATTTAGAGGAGTTAGTAGTCTGGTTGTTTTTTTGGTTAGATATGTTATTCGGATAGGTGTCAGCAGTTATCATTTTATATATGGAATCAATAAAGTAAGTGTTAAAGATAGTAGTGGTTTCTTCGGGTTTCTTTTTAGGGCAGGAATTGGGGTAGGAAAGTTTCCAGGATGTAGTATTTGGTTAATAGAGTTCCAGAATTTTTGGTGATTTGATCTTTGAGAGGTAGGAGGGTTAGAGCAGAACTCTTTTTTGCCTTTGATAATGTGTATTTTTGTCAAACTTCTGAGTTTTTTATATTTTTATAAATTGGAGGGGAGTTTAGTTTTCAACCATGTTTTCCATGACCTGTCTCTGGACTTCATTAGGTTGTGAGTAGCTTAGATTAGCCATGGAGAAATGTTTGATTTTATATGAACTGTGTGGGGAGGTGTGAGGCTGTTGAGAATATTAAAAAGGGTAGAGTTAAAAGAGTGGACTGCTTCTTCGAGGGGGAGTTGGGTTAGGTTAGTCAAGTTAATGCGAGAGAGAAGAAGGTCTCTAAAGGTCTGTGGGCAGAAGTTTGTTAGTTTGTGACAGGTATATATTTGTGAGACCTGATGAAGTGAGGAGTGAATCTAAGACCTTTTACTGGGGAGTGGTCACTTAGGGAGTTGGGTAGTGTTTTAGGGTTGTGATATTTACATGGCTCAGATACTAGTATCCAGTTGATAAGAGTGCCAGTGTTCCTAGGATTGCTGTTATGTGTAGGATCAGAAATGAGTTGAGTAAACCCATATAAGTTAATGCTAGAGGTTGATGTATATAGCAATAACCCACGCCTGGGTGTGGGTAAGGCTAAATTTACCCATGATTGGCGTGGTTTGGTCCCGAGGGCGAAGCCCGAGGGACCAAACAAAGCCAACCGTGGTAAATTTAGCACACAGAAGTGGTTATTGCTATTATGACATTATTTAAGAAAAGAAACTATTACTTTTCTTAAATAATGGCATAGTATAATGCCTGTTTGCTGCCCTTCCGCAGATGTCTGGCATCGGGCAGTTCTGATGTACTGCGCGCCTGCGCAGTACATCAGAGCTGTGAGCAAGCACGGAGAAAGCAAGATCTCCGTTGCTTTTTAGTCTCGCTATGTTAAATGAGTTTAACATGGCGAGACAGTTTTAAAATAAGCACGGACATCTCCGTTGCTTATTTTAAAACTGTCTCGCTATGTTAAACTCATTTAACATAGCGAGACAAAAAGCAACGGAGATCTTGCTTTCTCCGTTGCTTTAAACACTGTCTCGCTATGTTAAATGGGTTTAACATAGCGAGACAGCTAAAATAAGCAACGGAGATCTCCGTTGCTTATTTTAAAGCTGTCTCATATGTTAAACCCATTTAACATAGCGAACAGTGTTTAAAAACGAGTTATACTAATGGAAAAAAGTCCGGGCGACCGGACCTTTTTCCATTAGTATAACTTGATTTACAACGGGCACGCTGGCCAATCAGCGTGCACATTTTGGGGGGGTCATGGTATATCTTATAATGCACATATCAATGGCAGTTTTCATTATCTAAGGTTTCAGTTACCGCCATGCAACACTCTGAAAGCCACTTAGTTTTGGAAATATTTATGTATATATGGAAATATTATATATCTTCATAATTACTAGTAAACAACTAACATTATCTCTGGTATAATGTAATATACACCAAAAGAGATAATGTATTTTCTGTCACCCATCATGACATTTCAAACTATGGTCCACAATTACATGTCATTTTCCCTATTATTAGGAAAATATGAATGTAAATATGAAACTATGAAAAACAAAACGAGAGACAGTTATTATATCTTCACTGTGGCACATCTTGGATTAGCAATTTTATTTTTTTTTTTTCATACCGTACTCTTTCCTATGCTGCCCTGTTAATAATTGGCAAGTCACTTAATTCTGGAAGTCAACCCCCCCCCCCAAATGTCAGCATGCTGTAAGGAACTATGGGTGTTAATAAGGAGCTTTTAGTGTTAAAGGAAAGTATATATTGGACAGAAGTAACATGTTTCACTGATCCTGATTTGTTCAGTATTTTGTTTTTATTCATTCCAATGTCTAAATCTTATTGGATATCAAAATATGCTGCCAAGATTAAAATGGGTGTTCTAATCACCAGTTGTAAAAATATTAATGATTTCAACAATTATCAAAGTAGAGTACCCTGCTGATGGAAGAATATTGGGTTAAATATTAATCTACATAGTTGTGGAGTAATGTTCTTTGGTGGAGCCCATCACACAACAAAAATAAGTATAGGTAATTAACATAAACAATTACCCCTTGTTAAGGCCTTCCAAATTCCTAATTCTCTTTCGACAATTATCTGATAGCTTTCATAATCTTGTAAAGAAGCTATATTCTCACTGATCTGTGTTTCATGAAAGTTTACAATGTGAGATTTATTTATATATTGAAGAAAATCGTAATCATTCAATTTATTATTGGATCTGCTATATTTCATGATGATAGCAGCGTAGTTCCCATATCTGTTTGTTTTGATATTTTGTGTTTAGTGCTATTTAATAAATATAAAAGCTTGTTTTAGGGAAATGTTCTGAAGCAGACCACATTTTCACTAAATAATTAATAATATAATCTAGCTAATTAGGTTTGCTTATTAATAACTAAAAAAATGCAAATTTGTATAGCCGTTTTGAAATTAAGCTTGCATCTTTTGCTTAACAGTTAATTATATAATCAAATGGCTCAAGCTGCTTATTAAATACTTGTTTTTTCATAATCATGCAGTTCTTAGCTTTTGCAGTTTTACATATTTCGGAAGATAAAAAATTACTATGGTGTTATATGCTGACATATTGTACAACAAAATAATAATAATTGTGATAACGCTGCTGTCTTCACATGTACAATTTCTTGCTTTCAAATAGTTTTCAGGCTATATAGTTATACTCTACCACCATGGTAAGCAAAACTATAGCATGAAAGCAAGGTGAATGACTCTAAAAGGAGGCAAGAGGCATAAAAAACACTGGCTATGTATGAGTCAATAATTTTAGTGAAACTGTAACTGTAGTCTCATTTTCCTGAATATTGTTATTAATAATGATTTAATGTACTATTATTTTTTAATAGTTTATTAAACATCATGTTTAAAAAAAACAAGGAGAAATGCAAGTGAAAGAAAGGAGCTTTGCTAGTTAACTCTTTTGCTCAACGTTTTCTGGAATTCATAAATTCCAATACCTTGGATCAACTTATCCACACCCCTACCAGGGGTAGCAATATCCTAGACCTGGTCATTGCCATCATGGGCGACCGGTGTTCCACACCAGAGGTCATTTCCTCGTTGGTCAGATATGACCACAAGCTAATCATCTTAGACATCCACATCCCGCCCCCACCCCCCCATTAGGGAAACCACCGTAAAAATTTCTCCAAAGCCAACTTCACGCTTCTTAAGACAGAAGTGGCAAACTTCATGACACCCATGCAGATGGACAATAGAGGTATGACTGCTGAATCCTACACAAATGCACTTTGTAAGCACTTACACGAGTGCATGGATCGTGCTATCCCTAACAGAACCAAGATGCTATCCTCCAAAAAAAGGAAGCCAATCTGGTGTAAAAAAAGAGTAAAATCCCATGATTGGAGGAACTCCTTGGTCAGCCTCAGTAAGAAGCTGAGATCCCTCATAAAATCTTCCAAAGCTAGTTATGAAAACAAAATCGTCACTGATTCTAAAGACAACCACAAAGCATTCTATAGCTATGTCAAGAATCTCAATGGCAACACTCAGATTTGCTCTCAGTTACAGCACAATGGTACTAAATATACAGAACCAACTGATATTGCCAACATCCTGGCAGATAGGTTCAGTGCTAACTTTACTCCCCTCTCATCCACTAAAGGGCCCATCTCTATACCGGAAGAATGCAAAGTTCCTGTAATCATGGCGGCACAGGTAAAAACCACACTCTCCAAAGCCAAGAACACAGCATCCATGGGACCTGACAACATCCCAGGCTGCGTTCTACACAAACTGCAGAATGAACTGGCACCCCACCTAAGCACCATGTTCAATCATAGCCTCACCTCAGGCTTTGTGCCCACTGAATGGCGCACAGCAATGGTTATCCCAATCCACAAAGGGAGAGCCACCATGGACCATGGGAACTATCGCCCCATTAGCCTAATGAGCCTGGTCTGCAAGGCCATGGAACGTATCATCATGGATCTTATACACAAAGGCATTGGTAATCTCCAAACTCTGGACCCCACCCAGTTTGGGTTTGTAAAAGGCAAATAATGTCTCTTAAACCTGATAGACTTCTTTGAAACAGTCACCAAAGCAGTAGACAAGGGTAAGGTGGTTCACACAGCCTATCTAGATTTCGCCAAGGTTTTTAACACTATCCCCCACTCTGAATTATAGATAAACTCATTAAACTAGGTATAAATCCCTATGTCACAAGGTGGGTTGCCAACTGGCTCACTGACAGAACCCACACTGTGAAAGTAGCAGACTCCAAATCTGACTTCAGGCAGTGACAAGTGGAGTACCACAGGGTTCAGTCCTTGGTCCTCTCCTGTTTGGTATCTACTTTTCTGAAGTACAGGCTAACACAGAAGGTCTTTGGCTAATGAAGTTCACAGATGACTGCAAACTAGGAGCCATAATCAAAACTCCTAATGATGTGGACATCCTACAGAAGGGCCTCACGGAGGTAGATGCCTGGTGTCAAAGCCATGGCCACAAGCTCAATGCCAAAAAGTGCATTGTCATCCCCTTTGGTAAAAACTCTGTACCCATGAGCTACCACATAGGTGGCAGTCTACTTAACACCGAAAGTGTGATAAGAGACCCACCAAAGCCTCTACCCAACCCAAAACCTAATGGGTTCATAATGTAGCCAGGTTAGATCATCTTTTTAAGCCTGTACCTCTTTTAACTAACATGTTTAACCTGTTTGATTGCTTTATTCTTGTATGTAATAATAACCACTTAATCTTCTTATGTTTCTGTTAAACTTCCTCTGACTATATCTTTGAATGTAATAATAATTATGTGATCTTCTGATGTTTCTGTTTAAATTCCTCTGTCTCTTTTGGAGCTTTTCTCCCCGGGCCTCTACTGAAAATGGACATATATCCAGCTAGACTAGCCCGGCCAACAAATGTAAAATAAATAAATAATAAAATAAATAAGAGACATTGGGACACAGGTGGACAGTAGTCTCTCCTTTGATAATCACATTGCCACAGTAGTCAGGAAGTCCTTCTACGTGGCACACCTCATCACAAAAGGTTTCTGATCCAGGAAAAAAAGAGGTCATTGTTCCCCTCTACTCATCACTCATTAGACCCATTATAGAGTACAATGCCCCTTTTGGTATGTACCTCACAAGACATCTACAACAACTGGAAAGGCCGCAGAAATACCTCACAAAGAGGATTACTGGCCTCAAACAGATGCCTTACACAGACCGTCTCAAAAAACTCCAGCTTTACTCCATCGCATATCGCCTACTCAGAGGCATCTCTGCCTAACATACAAAGCTATGTCAAACCCAGAGCTGTTGGACATGCTCCACTTAAAGAAGTCCCAATCCCTCCGAGCTACATGCTCTAGGTACCTAAACCTTGTCACCACAATAAACAGAACATGCTGGAGGGATAGATTCCTGTCCCAGAGACTTCCCATACTCTGGAACAAACTACCTATCTATATCAAACAAAGATCCTCATTAGCACTCTTCAAGAAAAATCTTGATGGTTGGATGGGAGATAGGAAATTCACCCCAGGGATCACCTCTGTGGCTCTGGTTGACAGGGGCACAGAAAAATAATTTTCTTGTGTGGCAAAAGCCAGGGCACCATTTGGCTAGGTATATATAGGCCCCAGGGCCAATAGCCTAGTACCTACCTATGAACCTATGAACCTATGAACATATACAAATTGTAAGAGAAAGTGAAAGCAATGAGAAAATCATAAATTAAATAAATAAGTAAATAAGTAAATAAAATGTTAGTGATATTAAAGGAAGGATGAAGAAATGGAAAAAGGACAAAAGTCCTCAGAGAACGGATAATAGAATAGCCATTTGATGGTAGATAAAAGGAAATATATAAAGTCAAAGTAAGATCAAGCAAAATGGTAAACTTAGAGGAAAAGGAAAGGAAGGTTAAAACTGACACTTCGTGTAATAAAAGGAATTTCTCTATAAATAAGCACTCATTATACCTCGTTGAGAGATTGTATGGAGACAAAAAGGGAACACAGACATGGGATAGTAGTTGAAGGTCTGATTTAGATTATTTAGAAGATACTAGAACCAAACCTCCTCTCCAAAAAATACAGGATTGCAGAAATAGATAGGGGAATGGATATTTGGGAAACAGATGTCCCCTTTAAAGTAGAATGGGACACACAAAATTGATTGTATACAAGGGGAGCCATATTAAGAAGCTGAGGATGATAGAAATATGACACATTCCTTATTACCTGAAGATGTGCTTGGCTGTAAGGAGAATAAGGATGTAGCTCACAATGTAATATTAGAACAATTACTTGTTTACTATAGAGAAATAGAAAGTGTGACGCTTATTATAAATAATAAAGTCTCATATAATGAACACCAAATTATACAGTACTAAGACATCTAAAACCTAGAATCCCAGCTAAAACAAGCAACACTCTCAAGGTTGCAAAATACAAAAGCATTTTAAAAGGGAAGTAGACCCTTGCACCCCCACAACATGGAGTCAAGCCTCCAACCCCCTGAAATAAATAAATAATAAAGAAAAAAATATGCACATATACATGATTATATGACACATTAACTGAACACAGAAACATCAGTGAGAAATGCATTAATGCCAGCAGATGGTATGTAAAGTTACCTGAATGGAAGAAACTTCAAGAAACAAGCAACTCAAAAAGGAAACAACAGTTTCTTTTTTATGACTATTGCATTTCTCATGTCAGCAGTACAAAAATTTGGTATTCTGAATGGTCAACCAAAGAGAGGATTCCCAAACACACACACTCACATAAATGTGTGTGTAACTGTATGTATGTATGTATCTACGTATCTATACAAATAATTGTATTTCTAGTGTCAGATTTTACCCAAGCACTCATTGTTGAGTGCAAGAGTCAATGAAAGGAGCAACATTTAATGTTGATTTTCCTGAGGAGATGTGCCATGCAGTCAAGGTCAGTGGGAATGCATGTTAATGTTGACATTTTTGGATATACAGAAAGTTTTGTCATTAGAGGGGTGTGTGTGTGTGTGTGTGTGTGTGTGTGTGTGTGTGTGTGTGTGTGTGTGTGTGTGTGTGTGTGTGTGTGTGTGTGTGTATGTGTGTGTGTGTGTGCGTGTGTGCGTGTGCGTGTGTGTGTGTGTATGTTCATGAGTAGTGTGCGTGTGTGTGTGTGTATGTTCATGGGTTAGGGTTAGAGCAAGTGCTAAGAAGGAGGTTTTCTGTTGTGTGTGTTTATGTGTATATGTATGTCTGCATGTAGCTATATGTGATGTGTGTATGTGTGTGTGTGTGTGTGTGTGTGTATGTGTGTGTGTGTGTGTGTGTGTGTGTGTGTGTGTGTGTGTGTGTGTGTGTTACTTAGTGGTACTGTTAGGGAATTGGTAATTAGTAAGGTAGTGTGCAGAGCTGAGTTAGGGCAGGAGTAAGGTTAGGGTTGACTAAGGATGGGCAGAAGGAAGCCCGTATGTGCATAAAAATGCAGAGGAAAAAGGTTAAACTGCAAAATTCATATTTTTGCAGTTCTCTGAGTCTAACAGTATTTACAAGATGCTAGTGACCTTCCAATGATGACATCTGAGTAATAGTCAAGTGGACTATGACAAGCAGTAGATTTCCTGTGAAATATGAAGTAGCAAGGATTTTTAAATGTTTACAGATTTAAGGGACTTAAAGAAAATAATAGCAAATGGCAGGAAAAAAGACGACAGGAAGGAGTTAAGGAGGAAACAAAAAAGAACAGACAACACACACATGGTCAGTTGATACACATCAAAAGAAAACAAATGGGAGACGGGAGGAAGGAACTGTGTTAAAAAGTATGAAAGAAGATAGATGAATATAAATGAATAACCAGACTAGGAATGAAAAAGATGAAATAAAAGAAATGGAAAGAAGAAAGAATGCAACTTAGAAGAGCCAATATGTAATCTGAGAGAAAACAGAAAATGTTAAAACAGCTTAAACAAAATATGAAAGAGGCTATTCTCCAGAAAGCAAATGTAATGATGCGAGACCAAAACTTAGTAAAGAAAAATTATACTTCCCTTGTTCAGGCTTCACTTTGTGAAATTTTAAAGTAGCTTGCAAGGCAGAGGAAATTCAATGGACCATTTCTGAAAATTAAATAAATCTATTATTAGGTAGTATAGCACTAATTTAGAATTTGAAATTGTGAAAAAGTATCAAAACAGTGACTTGCAATGATAATTTTTTTCTTTAAATTGTGAAATCGGCTAACTGTGTTACTAAAAATAGACAGCCATTAAGGCTGATTGGATGGGAAGTTAGTTTCAGTTAAGAGGTAGAGTTCCAAACTTTAAATCTTCTTTCGGCTTTGCCCAGTTAGGGGTCGCCACAGCAGATCACCTGTCTGTTCATGATTGGCAGTGGAGTTTTACGGTGTCAAGTTGCCAGCCCGGCACCCTACCTTCCACAGAAGGTACACACATGCACGCACTCACACCTAGGGCCAATTTAGAGTGTCCAATCCACCTACAGCATGTCTTTGGGATGTGGGAGGAAACTGGAGTACCCGGAGGAAACCCTTGTGACCACAGGGAGGACATGCAGACTCCGGACAGAAGGCACCCCAGTCGAGGATTGAACCGGAGAACCTCTTGCTGTGAGGTGGCAACACTAACTGCTGCACCACCACAGCTGAATTCCAAACTTTAAATATGAAATGCAAATATTCAGGAGATAGTGAAAATGACTGTAGGAAGGAAAACAGAGTAATAAAGAAAGAGATGGCTTTTCTTCATATAAATCAGAATTGTTATCAAATGTTTGAAGAGCAGGATATGATGAGAGACAATATAAAAGAAGGTAGCTGTAAAGCTGTAAAGGTGACTATCTCCGTTTATTAGTTTCCTGAGGTCAGAAAGAAAGTTTTGGGAAGATGAAGAATGCACTGACATTCTTGAAAAAGATGCAGAGACAAATCTGAGTAACACGTTATGGATGGAAAGTGCATCAGTGTGATGAAGCACATTAACTTGTAGTGCAGTTGTTTTTTAAATCAAAAGCTAGAAACAAACTCAAGAAGATTTGAAGAAACATGGTATATGTACTTCAATGACCAATGGTAAACATATCAACTTGACAAAAGAAAAAGGAACCACGCAGCTATTATCACGCAATATAGCAGGTCTAAAAAATAAATCAGTTATAACTTTTTTCAATATATAACAAAGCTGACATTGTAAACATTCAAGAAACATAGATACGTTTCTTTATAATATTATGAATGCTATGTGATAATTGCAAAAAGAGAATTTGGAAGACCTGAAAAAGGAATGTTTGCTTATGTTAAAATTAGGAACATACATTTACTCAATTTATTCAGTAGACAAACTTTTATATATTATTAGAAGTAAGAGTAAATAGTAAAAAACAACACATTCTGAATATCAATATACCAACAACAAAGAAATAAAGTGGGCAAACAACAAAACTATGTCATAATGGAGATAATTTGATGCATGCAGATATAAAAATGAAGAAAACTCATTGCATCATGATGATTGGGAATGTATACATAAGGATAGGACATAATTAAAACTATAGAAGATCACAAGATAAAAACTAAATTCATTTTGATAGAAATTGCTAAAAATAACTGAGAAATCATTTAGTTTTCTGTAATGAATTTAAAGAAGTAGGTAATTCAATGTTCACCTTCAACTGGGATCTGTAGTTGACTAATAATAGAACCAAATGAATAAATAAATGTAAATTAATGATTCAAACTTGAATTGAGATTTGATCATTTTCTGTTGATGGTTGAGATAATAAATAAAACAAAATAAAAAACTATGCAAGGAATAATTACAAAATAGTTTTATAAAGTCAAACATTTTAATACAGAACAGATAGCGAATAATATAAAGAGTCAAAGTAAAACAGTGAAGTATCATAATCAGAAAATATGGTCAAGATTTGAACAAGGAAACTTAATATAAAGATTTTCTAAACTCTATCAAGTACTGTATGATGTGAAAAGAGAAATAACAGGAAAAAGCACTAAGATAAATATCATTTAATGAAAAATGATGGTCTGTAAAACAGAATATGAAGAGAGTAATACAAAGGATAGCATCAAAGAGTAAGGAGAATTATGAGATGTTAAAAGTAGAGAAAATAACTTTAGACTGTCAAGAATATATCTTTAGATACATAGATAGATATGGGTCTATATCACAACACTGAAATCTCATTTCACTGAAAATCTTATGGTCAAACCTATTGCACTGAAAATTAAATATATCCTAAAACATCTTTTTTTCTCCCCTAATATTTATACTAACTCCATGATTTCCCAACCAACGAGAAAAGAAAAGAATAGCATACACACTGAATCAGTGCTAGAGAGCAAACATTGACAACTGAATCAGTGCTAGAGAGCAAACATTGACACACTGAATCAGTGCTAGAGAGCAAACATTGACAACTGAATCAGTGCTAGAGAGCAAACATTGACACACTGAATCAGTGCTAGAGAGCAAACATTGACACACTGAATCAGTGCTAGAGAGCAAACATTGACAACTGAATCAGTGCTAGAGAGCAAACATTGACACACTGAATCAGTGCTAGAGAGCAAACATTGACACACTGAATCAGTGCTAGAGAGCAAACATTGACAACTGAATCGGTGCTAGAGAGCAAACATTGACAACTGAATCAGTGCTAGAGAGCAAACATTGACACACTGAATCAGTGCTAGAGAGCGAACATTGACACACTGAATCAGTGCTAGAGAGCAAACATTGACAACTGAATCAGTGCTAGAGAGCAAACATTGACACACTGAATCAGTGCTAGAGAGCAAACATTGACACCCTGAATCAGTGCTAGAGAGCAAACATTGACAGCTGAATCGGTGCTAGAGAGCAAACATTGACAACTGAATCAGTGCTAGAGAGCAAACATTGACAACTGAATCAGTGCTAGAGAGCAAACATTGACAGCTGAATCAGTGCTAGAGAGCAAACATTGACAACTGAATCAGTGCTAGAGAGCAAACATTGACACACTGAATCAGTGCTAGAGAGCAAACATTGACACACTGAATCAGTGCTAGAGAGCAAACATTGACAACTGAATCAGTGCTAGAGAGCAAACATTGACAGCTGAATCAGTGCTAGAGAGCAAACATTGACAACTGAATCAGTGCTAGAGAGCAAACATTGACACACTGAATCAGTGCTAGAAAGCAAACATTGACACACTGAATCAGTGCTAGAGAGCAAACATTGACAACTGAATCAGTGCTAGAGAGCAAACATTGACAACTGAATCAGTGCTAGAGAGCAAACATTGACAACTGAATCAGTGCTAGAGAGCAAACATTGACAACTGAATCAGTGCTAGAGAGCAAACATTGACAACTGAATCAGTGCTAGAGAGCAAACATTGACACACTGAATCAGTGCTAGAGAGCAAACATTGACAACTGAATCGGTGCTAGAGAGCAGACATTGACAACTGAATCGGTGCTAGAGAGCAAACATTGACAACTGAATCAGTGCTAGAGAGCAAACATTGACAACTGAATCAGTGCTAGAGAGCAAACATTGACAACTGAATCAGTGCTAGAGAGCAAACATTGACAACTGAATCAGTGCTAGAGAGCAAACATTGACACACTGAATCAGTGCTATTGAGCAAACATTGACAACTGAATCAGTGCTAGAGAGCAAACATTGACAACTGAATCAGTGCTAGAGAGCAAACATTGACAACTGAATCAGTGCTAGAGAGCAAACATTGACAACTGAATCAGTGCTAGAGAGCAAACATTGACAACTGAATCAGTGCTAGAGAGCAAACATTGACAACTGAATCGGTGCTAGAGAGCAAACACTGACAACTGAATCGGTGCTAGAGAGCGAACATTGACAACTGAATCGGTGCTAGAGAGCAAACATTGACAACTGAATCAGTGCTAGAGAGCAAACATTGACATCTACAGATCTGGGGGTACAACTCGATTCTGACCATAGCATAGCAATTCACACATACTCTGCTAAACTCACTTCCCTAATAAATTCAATGATAAGAAATGATACCATTGCATACTTTCTATACACTTCTACACTTCTCTATGAAATGTGTTTTCAGTGAAATATGTTTGTCCATTTTGGGTTTGAGTGAAATGAGTTTTCAGTGTTATGATTTATATATATATATATATATATATATATATATATATATATATATATATATATATATACGTGTGTGTGTGTGTGTCTACTTTTTCTTATCGAAAGCTCATCCTTTTGAAAAGAAAAAGTACGAGCCCAATTACGCAAAAGCGCACTTAAATGAAAGTGCACTTTCGTGACTTTCAACGAACTGGTAAAATTGCAAAAAAAAAAAAAAACACTACAAAGACATTTTTGCAAGGTGGCAAGTCTCCCTGCACCCACCCCCAACACAGCCCTGCTATTTTATATATACTAACTCCGAGATTGCACTACAGTAGGGAAACAGGTATATTCCCTTATCCCCGCTGTAGCATGATGTGGTGCTGCAGTGTTTTTTTTTTTTAATATTACCGGTTTGTTGAACTGGTTGTCACAAAAATGCACTTTCGTTTAAGTGCACTTTCACGTAAATGGGTTCATACATTTTCTTTTCGAAAGGATGAGCTTCCGATAAGAAAAAGTATATATATATATATATATATATATATATATATATATATATATATATATATATATATATATATATATAGATATATAGACACATAAATCATATTCATACATATATTAGCTGCAAGGCAACTGCCAGCTTATTTACCATTGATATAAAATAGGAAGATATCTATTTCAGTAACAGTAAAATTCAAAATATATAAAAGCAATATCTTAGAAAAGAGATACAATAAAAATATAGATTGATGAATAGGAAAATGAAAATTTATGTCAAAGATGTTTAGCCTGTCTGCTATCTTTAAGTAACTCCAAAAAACAGGAACCAAAGTAAGACAAACTAGTGAAAAACAAAAAGACAGCTTGGAAACACCAAAGCAAATTCTCTCTCAGTTTAATGAAGCGCTTTTCGTCTTGCACATATGGCAAGACTTCATCAGAAACTGAACAAACTTCAACACAAGCAATATATACACACCCTTTTTTTTGTCACATGACACTTCTAATTAAAATCTTGTGTCTTAAAGGCACATCCACATAATTGCTACTTAAAACATTTTTTAAAAACAGACTGACAATGTTTTAGAACACCTCAACCCTACCCTTCCTTCAGAATTTTTATCTGCTATTAAGGGTCATGTAAACTTTTCAAGATATGCTTTTGATTACAACAGAATTTCTGACAGTATAGACCCCTTTACACCCAACGTTACAATGTTTTGAACTCATTTGTGAGTTGGATTTATACAATGTTTTATGGTTGGGTTGTAATCATAACAAATGATAAAAGTTAGAGAAATTAAAGTAAAGAAACTAGCTAGAGACTGTAAAGCATATGGTGAAGGGAATGCTTACCCCCCACCCCCAAGTTCACAAGTAGCAAAATCCAGCAATACTGCTATGAATATATTTTTGTGTAACACAACAAACAGAAATGGATCAATACACGGTCTATCTGTCTCAAATGATAGTAGTGCACTTCCATCAGGTGAGGGACCAATGTTACCCCCACAGACAATTGTGAATAATACATCAGCTAATGTCCAAAATTTTCAGCATCAAGCCAACCAATACAATCTGAGATCAAAGAACAAGAAATCTCATTCCAACAACAATTACAAAGGGAAGAATTGGAAACGCAGGAGATGATATCACCCCTTATCGTACCAGCTTCCCCGATATCTAATGCTGCAGATTTTGGACTAAGGAAATCTTTATGAATAATGATAAAGATTTTAAAATTTACAACTTTTCTGATGTTACTATAGATCAACCACTGGTGGAACTATTAGCCAAGGGGTACACTTTTGTCCCCATAAGAAAAGCAGACTTAGTTAAAACATTAATTGACTTAAAATTATTTGTGCGTAAACTTAATTTGTCTATGCTTTTTATTGACAATACTACAGTTCAGTCTAGTGCATTACATCCTTCAAGTACTTTTTGTCCCCATTTACACCCAACTTTACAATGTTTTGAACTCATTTGTGAGTTGGATTTATACAATGTTTTATGGTTGGGTTGTAATCATAAGCAGAATAAAAGTAAGAATGTTTCACCTGTAAATGTCACTAGTGAACAACTGCATTTATTACAACTAATTCAAAAAGCCCTAGTGCATATTATGGCCCCAGATAAGGGAAGGGGGCTTGTTGTTATGAATGTAGAGGACTATGTCAACAAAATGGACCAAATAGTCCGAAGTTCCACATATCAGTTGGTTTCACGTAATGAGTTAAATCAAGCATACAGTAAAATAAAGTCTCATTTATATGAAATGTTGTTGGAAACCAGGATTACTATTGACTTGTTTAGATATTTATCTATGCCTTCCCCAAGGATACCTGTTTTGTTTGGTATCCCTAAGTTACATAAAAATGTGAATAATCCACCTATGCGACCCTTGGTGGATGCTAGGGCAAGTATTACTTACCCTTGGGAAAAATGGGTAGACCAAACGTTGAAGAAGTATGTAACTCAAGAGAAATACATATGTAAAGATTCTTGGTCGTTCTTGTCACAAATCAAGAATTTAGAATTCAATTCTGACTCTAATTTTCTAACAGTGGATGTAGTAGATTTATACTCTTCTATCCCACATGTGGAAGGCATCAAACGAGTCAATAGTTACCCGAGAGCTAAAGCAGTAGCCTCTGATGAGGTGGCCTTAATAGGGGAAATGCTTGACATAATCTTGTATAATAATTTAATTTTATGTAATGATAAGTTATATGTTTAAAAGACTGGTGTAGCTATGGGGTCACCCTGTGGGGCAAGTTATGCCAACTTGGTAATGGCCTCATGGGAACAAGAATTTATCTTTAGTAAACAAGAAGTAAAACAGTACATCCAGTTCTACACACGTTTTTTGGACGATATTTTTATCATTTTTATAGGAAATAAGGAAGCAGCTAGTAAATTAGTAGATTATTTTAACAGCACTACAGATTTCATTTCCTTTACTTATGCATTTGACACAACCAGGATTTCATACTTGGACGTGGATCTTGGTAAAGATACGGAAAGGAATGCATATGTAGTGAAAATTTATAGAAAGGCCACATATTCAAATTCTTTATTACATTTTAGCAGTTGCCATCCATGGCACCAAAAGAAATCAGTGGTGAAGGGTCAACTCGTGAGAGCTGCCCATATGGTCACGTTGGACCAGGATTTCATGGATGAATGTAATAATCTAAGGTCAATGTTTGTTAGGAGAGGTTACCCAGTGGACTTTTTTGAGTGTCTACTGGAAGAAGTAAAATATAAGAGAGAACAGGGGTTGTATAAACCCATTTTGTCCATCGGTTTACAAAGTGTTATAATAAGTGACAGATAATTGCAACAAAAAGAAGTATGGAATTTAAGTCTAATAACACCCTATAGTACTAATGCAAGGGAAATAATGTCAATTTTGAACAAAAATTGGGAAATAATTAGGAGTGATCCTCACCTTTCTTACAAGGTCAAAAGCAAACCCCGGATTATTTACAAGAGGGGGACTAATTTAAAGGAATTATTACAACATAAAAAAAACACCCCATAGTGGAAGTGTGGTATGTACAAATGCCAAATGTGTAACTACTGTAAATACATGAGTACAGGACAAGACATCGAAGTTAAAAATATTAGTTTTAAAATCAAACTGAAGTATACTTGTCAGTCCAAGTTTGTGGTTTATTTAGCCCAGTGTCAATGCTGTGCAGGGTTTTACATAGGTAAAACGGATAGAAGGTTAAAAGAACGAGTATATGAAGATCTATACAAAATAAAGACCCTCAACAGAGATAATGCACTGGCTAGACACATTATTTCCTATCCTCAACATTCATTTTTGTTCAAAGCAATTGATTCAGTTGTTGATGATAGTCGGGGTGGCCCGCTTACACTTTTACTTGAGCAACTCGAGTTAAGTTGGCAAATACGCACTGGGGCAATGTTTTACCCGGGTTTGAATGAGACAATATCTTTAAACAGTATATTGAAGTTGAGAAATCTTAAACGTTAATGTGTGTATGCATTTTTATAAAATGTGTCCATATTTGCGACATCTGACTTCATTTGACTCGGATATGTAAGTTTCTGACTTCTTAGTTAACTAAATAATACCATACTTTGAGAGTCAACATAATAATTTGAGATATAGTATTGTTAGTATATGTATGTTTGTATATATATTTATATCACCATTACAGATAAAAATTCTGAAGGAAGGGTAGGGTTGAGGTGTTCTAAAATATTGTCAGTCATATCTGTTTTTAAAAAATGTTTTAAGTAGCAATTATGTGGATGTGCCTTTAAGACACAAGATTTTAATTAGAAGTGTCATGTGACAAAAAAGGGTGTGTATATATTGTTTGTGTTGAAGTTTGTTCAGTTTCTGATGAAGTCTTGCCATATGTGCAAGACGAAAAGCGCTTCATTAAACTGAGAGAGAATTTGCTTTGGTGTTTCCAAGCTGTCTTTTTGTTTTTCACTAGTGCTATCTTTAAGTGAAATGTAATAAATATATGGAGACAAGAACCACCTTATCTAGAAAGGTCATAAGTACTGTTTGGAATAATGCTGACCATTTTTACCATCTCATTCAATATTAGTGATTATTTCACAGTGAAAGAACTGTCATCAGCATTCTACAAAATGTATAGATATGAACTCCTGCATTGACATACTGAAGGAGTGGAAGATTTAATGCAAACAATTAAAAAAATTAGTTGTGTGAAATAAAATGAAACAAGAGAAAATGGAAACTTAATTTAAAAAATCGTTAATTTTTTTATGATTGTAACATTTTTTGAAATTGACACAATAGACTTAAATGAATGAATAAATAAAATGACTGATGAAACTTCATTTTGAATGCCTTGTCCATTTCTGTATTATATTTCCTTAGTATGTCAAGTCAGGACATTAGTGAAACAAGTAGGAAGTAAATAATTAGGTCACAGACACTTTTAGTAACACAGCATAAACTGTCAAGGCTATGAACTGTTACTGTCCTGATATTAATTCCAT